>NC_068390.1:21583481-21888481 GCF_023724105.1 Carassius gibelio
AAAATGTTTAAATCTCTAGTTGTTACATCTAGTATTTGTAATTATGTCTATTATATCTAGATTTTTTTCAATCTTTCAATTATTTTCCATCTTTATATATGTGTTTTGCTGTTTTTTTTAAAAACTAGTCTAATGAAATGCTTTTTGTTAAGCGTAATTGCAATTTTTTAAACATTGCACTATTTATGATGCTACTTTATGATGTTTTATGATGTTCCTGTGGCTCAGTGGTAGAGCATTGCTGGAGCAGCGCAAAATGTCATGGTTTTGATTCCCAGGTAACACATACTTGTGAGGACGGTTGATTGTATGAGTGGAATATATTCAATTAACTCTGACTACAGGAATTTGCATCTGACCAAAACACATTTGTGTTCATAGTGTAAATTTGAAACAATAAATCTGCCTCCTCCATTGCATCAGGAATGCCCAGTTTCCTTCAAAGTTTCCTGCTTTACATCATTGAGCAGGCTGGAATGGTTTTCCTTATAACACTCAGTAGTAGAGCTTGTGGGTCATTCTTGTGTGGATTCTGTGAGGACACATCAGTAAAAATCAGATGTGAGCCGCCTGAGGCCAGCACCAATATAAGCCAGTCTGAGAGGACACATGGAAGGAGGTCAGAGGTTATTCCTGCTAGATTAATGTCGTAAATTACACTGCATTTTGGACAGATAAATTCAATGAGCTATGCTATCAAAATAGAAATCCCTTTTCCGGTAATTTCATACAGTGAATCATGACATATAGTAAACCGCAAACCAATTCTAGCATGCTCCAGGTGGCTGATGTTCCTTCTTCAAAGCCAACTGTGTGACATTTTGGGACCTGGAGAGGAGATGGAAATTAAAAATGTGAAAGTGGCGGAAATCGAAGCTCAATTTCCTTGGCTTGTGAGACATTTTAAGATTTTTTTGTATGATATCAAGTATAAAACAGTAAACCTGTGTGCTTTTTAAGTATATTTTGATCGCAAATACTAATAAAATAAAATAAAATCTATGTTAAAAGACTAATCCTATCTAAGATATAAGGGTGAAAGTTTTGTTCAAAGTGTGATTTCCTGTTCTGTTCTGGTGTCGATAGTGGTGCAGAAATGACATGCTTCAGCTTTAATTTTTGAAAAATCATTTCTACTGCTTAAAAACAGCGGTTCCTCTTTAGGGAGACTGAAAGTTCTTCTGCTCCACAGATTTTTGAATGTTACAGTTGTCCAAAACATCTTTTTCAGACCAACTTATCATATGACAGTTTCACTTGAGAGCGCTTGCGAAATGTTTTGCTCCTCTTCAGACAGCATAACACCATCTGTTTGATCTAACAAGCGCTGAGCGAGATCTATGAGCTCATGGAGATAAGCACTGCAACATTCATTGCCCAGTCCTCTGAGACACAATACACAAGACATTCAGAAGGCCAAAACTATTTCCATATGGACCTGAACAAGCAATCTATTGTGGTATTGCTATTAAAATTAAATTGAGAACGGTTTTTGAATTCCAGTTTAATTCCTGAATTGAGGTAGCAAACAAAGGCAGAAAATATAAAGAAATTTAAAGAAATGTAAAGTATTAAAGTACATTACTGCTCAAAACTTTAAAGTCTTGACTATTTTTAAAAAGTCTCTTACCAAAGCTGTATATATTAGATTAAAAGTACTTCAACACAATTGAAATATTATCACATTTTAAAATAACTTGACTATTTTCATATATTTTAGAAAGTAATTTATTCCTGTGATGGGAAAGCTGTTTTTTTTTTCAGCAGCCTTTACTCCAGTCTTTAATGTGAATGATCCTTCAGAAATCACGGTGATTTGGTTCTAAAGAAACATACCTTATTATCATGAATGTTGAATGAATGTTTTGCTGCTTAATATTTTTGTGAAAACTGTGATGTTTTTTTTTTCTTTTTCCCCAGGGTTCTTTGATGAACCGAAAGATAAAAAGGACAGCATTTATCTGAAGTAGGTGTTTTTTTTTATATTTTTATGTAACAGCCTATTAACATAATGCATCCTTGCTGAATAGACGTATGAATTTCTTTAAAAAAAATAAAAATAAATAACCTTCCTGACCTCGAGTTTTGACTGGTAGTTCAATCACATTGTGTCATAGTTTTCATGCACCATTTACTTATAATATATTGTAGTACTACTGTGAAAATACAGTGAAAATATGGCAACTAATATTCACGAATAAAATGCAAACACATACTTCTTTTCCTCCTAGTCCATGAACATATTATTCAGCCAGTAATGAAAGAAAAGCAGTGATCAGGTAGTGTCCTTTTTCTCTTTCCTGTTTTCTTCCTCTCTCCCTCTTCCATAGCTGTAATAATTTTTAATTGTACAAAAGTAATCAGCCTATAATAATCATACTAATATTTTGTATTGCACAGATACTGCTCTCATTGTGAAGAATATTTCCAGTTTGTTTTCTGTTCTGCTAGAGCTAAATTGAAATTTCCCTAGAAAAACATTTTTCAGTGACGCTAATGTAGTATGAGCTGTGTGCAAACAGTTCATTTGGCAAAGTAATAGACAGCGTGTACTACAAGGCGGCGAAAGGCACGGAGCGTAAGTGATGTACATGACCCACATTAGTTTAAAGTGTAGATAACGATTCTGTCAACAGTGATGATGATGATAATAAGGTAGTTTAATTACTGTTTCCACTTTGAGTAATATAAAGCAGGTAGTGGTTGAATAGTTATGGTAGAGGGAGACAGATTCTCCGCAGCTGTGCCATGAGACTCTCATTATGGTTGCAAAACTTTTCCTGCCACATATTGTCATACAAGCCCATTTGTCAAGACACTAATTCCCTGAAAATGAGATGTCTATCTCAAGAGGGTGAGAAATGGAAAAGAGAGACAAAAAAAATGAGCACTTTGTACTGTTATGTAAATTCACTTAGAAAACAAGGACATCTGCTGTTTATGAATCAGCATTCTCTCAGAGAGGGGGCTCAGCATTAATAGAATATTTAAACCCCTGTTTTTGGCAGTTGTTGAACCAAATTGGCTAGATTAAAAGATCAACCATTTGATATTCTTCTGCAAACACTGTGTGATCGAATGCGATTATGCGTCTTTGTTTTTATTTATTCATTTATTTATTGTTGTCACTAAGAGATTCTGGAGTTTTTTTCCCCCAGTTTCTCAGTAATTTAGTCATCTCTTCTACATGCATACATTTTCTAGGGGAAAAAATGAATTAAATTGCATAATATGCCAATTGATTAATCATTTTAGTAATACAGAATTACGTATGTTATTGTGGCAGATAAAAAAGAAAAAATACCTGAATAAATTCATCAGAAGTATGTTTTCAGTATATTATGATGCAGTAAAAACATTAATATTGTGAACAGGGCTTAAAGCTCTATGGTACCATGCAGGATCTCCAGCGTGCAGCGTTTGGCTGCGGATAAAAATAATCCTACATTAAAAATAAAATCTTGTTGACTAATATCACTTTCGAGGTCCATGAGTTCGCCTACCAATGGTATGAGAGGAGCACAGCTTTCACTCTCAACCAAACTAACATCACTAGTCAATCAGAATGTTTTGCTCTTATAAACACAAGACGTGCATAATAGTATCCAACTGCAGAGTCGCAGCCCTGATTAATGGAGAAGCGTGACAAAAAAGCTGCAAAGGTGCAATGGTCAAAGATATCCATCTAGCACATATTTACATAGAAAAGCAGCGGAGCTTTGTAAACAGCTCAGAGTAATCATGTCATCTCCATAAGAACAATATGATTTTTGAAAAGGTCCTGTTCACACGAGATCTATTAATGGTAACCTACCGTTAATTTACCAGTAAGGACTGTATGTGTGAAAGGGGCAAAACGCTTCCTCTGTAAATGCTGTGAATTTGAATTGCTTAACGTTCATCTGGAAAAACTGCATTATCTAACTAGATTTGTAACATAAATCATTTATAAACCTTTGCAAGCACAGGGGAATACATCAACCTATGTTTAAATATGCCATTTATTGTACATTGCGATTTAAAAATAAAAGTTTCTGCATGTAGCCAAATATTACAATTTAATGGATTTAAACATTGTTTAATCATGTTGTAAAGTGAAATGTCACCAGGCTATTGGTGTACTCTGCAGATATTTGTTTTAATACATAATGTACTTAAATTGGTCATGTTCATATTATCTATAGGCATATTACATTATGTATTTTGACAGCGTTGTTCAATACAATCATGTAATTTCTTGGTTTTATATTTTATTTGAGCCAATTATTATTGTCTCATCATTAGTTTATATATAAATAGTCATAGTAAAGCCTGGTTTTTACATAGGTCTGTTAGTGTTGCAAAAAAATATCAGATTGCTTAGTTGTTAAAATAATCAGTAGATTTCTTGATAACCAAAATAAACATTAGTTACATCCCTAGATTAGTTAAAATATGTCTAAATACAACTATATTGGTTGTCTGTTTGTAATTAAAAGACTTTCTAGTGAACCAACCAATTAACTGTATTTTTTCTCATCTCGTGAGCTAGGTATATTGTCACACCCCTCGTGTCAATAAGTGTTGATATAGCTCATAATTTTACTAAATGTATGATATATGAAATGTATGATATAGCTTTCATTCTTCAGGTCAACCATATATTCTTTAAAAAGAAAATCAGTTTGAATAAAGAAAGCAATAACTTTGCCATAGCATCCTTTCAAATGTTAAAGTTGCCACATTTTTTTTTTTTTTTTGCTTTAACCTTTGTGTGAAATATTATTAAAATTTAAAAACTTAGCATTTTAATATATTTAGAATATAATTTATTTTTGTGATGTCAATGCATAATTATCATCAGCTATTACTCCAGTCTCAAGTGTCACCTTCAGAAATCATGCTAATATGCCGATTTGATGCTCAAGTAACATTTCTTACTATTATCAATGTTAAAACAGTTGTACTGCTTCTGATTTTGTGGAAACCAGGATGTCTTTTACCAGTTTCTTTGATCAGAAGATCAGCAATGGAAATTATTTGTTAACGCTTATAAATGTCTTTACTGTCACTTTTGATCAATTTAATATCCTTAAAAAAAAACAATTAGAACAGTAATGTACATCTTACAGAATGAAGGCTATATTTTTTACTCAAAAGGAGTTTAATTAAGTTTAATTTCTTTTCTCATTCTGTAATTTGGAGTTTGAGATGTAACTGTTGTAAATTAACATACATTTTGGTCTGATTTGAGGTGCGCACAGTGTTTTCTGTCATACTACTGCTTAAACTTGACTCTGTCCTGTTCTTGAGGGACTTTTGTGCTGTATACATTCCAGAAGATATTTCAAAAACATGCTTCAGTTATTATTCTGTGAAAGGAAGAGGAAAAGAGATAGTGTGCTGGCCCTCTGCCATGTATTTGGTGCAAATGGCTCCTGTGGCCTGAAGGAAGTTTACCTTTTTCATAAGCCGTTAATGATTTATTAAGGAGCTCTGACACAGAGTGCGGCAGAGAGCTTACACACCAGCCTCATCTTTCTCAAGGTGACATCCTGTGGAGCCGCAGTGAGCTGGAGACCTGGTGAATTTTAGCTGGCTGGAATGTCTCATCTCCTCTCCCTTTTCAGGAAGAGGCGGTGAAGCTTTAGTCAAGTTGTCACATGAGAAGGTGAAGGCTGTTCTTTAGAACAAGGAGGCAGAAGCATTATTTTAAAATAACACCTCCGCTGCCCGGGTCAGTATCCGATAAGATCAGCGGTATATAATCCTGTTTTCAACAAGAGTAAATCTCAGCCCAAACATGCTCTCTTTAAAGCAAGGGGGAACCCTGTGGTAATGAGAGGACAGAATTGTATCAGGCTTATCCCATTGCCCTGTCATGCAGTGTGACTGCATATTTAACACAGGATGAGATTTAAGTGTGGACATT
Organism: Carassius gibelio; assembly: GCF_023724105.1. Classification (NCBI taxonomy): domain Eukaryota; kingdom Metazoa; phylum Chordata; class Actinopteri; order Cypriniformes; family Cyprinidae; genus Carassius; species Carassius gibelio. The sequence continues at coordinate 21,589,393 of NC_068390.1, forward strand.
TTTCCATGAAGTCCCAATAAAAGCATTCTGTTGCATTACACTGATATTATCAGATTTACATTTTACACTAAGAAAATGATCAGTAACACATAGGTGTTTTTTTCTTTTTAGGTTTTGTTTATTACAAACAAGGAGCTTTACACACCTGGTTAATTGATGGACTGGAGTTGTGTGGATCACTTATGGATTATTGTGATGTTTTTATCAGCTGTTTGAAATCTCATTCTGATGGCACCCATTCACTGCAGGGAATCCATTGGTGAGCAAGTGATATGCTAAATTCATCCAAATCTGTTATGAAAATGAAGCAAACTCTTCTACATTTTAGATGGCCTATAAGTGTGATTATGTTTTTAGTAAATCGTAACTTTTTTTTTGTTTGTTTAACTATTCCTTTTTTGCTAATATTAAGTTCATCAGTGATAATATTGCACTTTTTAAATGTTTTATAATGCACCATTAGATGTTCAGGCTTCATGTGAAGTGTTAACCAAACAGTCTTGACAGATTGTGAAATGAAACTGTTATGTGTGTTTCTACTGGTATTTTAATATTGGTTTTCATATAAAGTCACCCAGCCTAGCAGGAAAATTAGTGTCATAAGGCTGTCACCCATTTAAATATACACCATTTATTAATAATAGTCTATTTTTGTCTATTATCATGCTATCTAGTGTGCTTGAGAATTTGAGAATTTAAGTCATAGCTTAATTGAAAAGAATATAATGGGCATTCCTCTGAGGAGCACCCTAGATTTAAATCTCAAAGGAAGCCTGTAATATATACAGTTCTCATTTAAAGATGTCTTCTGTAGCAATATACTGGTAATCATGCTGACACCACACAGCTCTACATGTTTTAGCAGTGATTATGGGAATTATCCATAGAGTTGTTAATGCAGTGCTGATTTACAGTAAATATTTTATAATTTACATTTCAGGGTTATGATAACAAACTGAGATCCAAAAGTGATGTGATTTGTGTTAACTGCATTTGTCTAACAAAGTAAAATGAGACCTATACGTACTAATATGTGTGACATATGTTTTGTATGACCAAATCATTTATTTTTAAAAACAAGATATTTGAATTTCCTGTCTACATTTTGAATTTAGGTTTCTTAAAGAAAAAAAAAAACATTATACACTGATGTAATATTCTGAAACTTGCTTGTAGACCCAGAGAGATTTATGAGCACAGGAACATTTTTTGGTAAGAACCTATCCAAGTATGTGAAACCTTAGATTTAATAACTGGTTGACCCTTTTTTGGCAACAATAACCTCCATCAAACCGCTTCCTGTAATTACGGATCAGACGTGCACAAGGATCAGGATGAATTCAGCACCAGTCCTCTTTACAGAATTGTTGCAGATCAGCAATATTCTTGCTGTCTGTTGTGAATCACTCTCCTGAGGTCATGCCAAAGCATCTCAACCGGGCTGAGGCCAGTAGTCTGACTTGACCACTCCAGAAGGCTTATTTTTGTGTGTGTTGAAGGTTGTGTTGAAGATATACTCCTAAGCTTTGGGATGTTGTCCTGTTGCATCACCCAAGTTCTGCTGAACTTGAATTCGCAAGCAGATGGTACATTCTCTTGGAAAAGGCTTTGTAATGAAGGGACTTGACAAAATCTGTTCAATCACACGTAACCATGAGTTCATAACACTGATCCTCTCTAAACATGTTTTATTTTTATTGAGTATTTCGTAAACACTGTGTATAGTGTAGGATTTAAAATACATACAGTGATGTTGAAGTGTGTTTATTTAAACTTGAAAATACAAATATGTAAAACTGAAATTAAATTAAATAGTTATATAATACTAAATTAAATTAAATTAAATTAAATAGTTATATAATATATAGTACTGTTCACAAGTTTTGATCAGAAATACAGTAAAAAGTTAAATATTGTTCAATATATTATTACAATACTTTTACAAAAACTGTTTTGTATTAATGCAAAGCTGAATTTTCAATTTTGAACTTTCAGTCTTTCAGAAATCATTCTAATATACCGATTTGGTGCTTATGAAACATTTCTTATTATTATCAATATTGAAAACAGTTGTGCTGCTTAATATTTTAGGGTACATAATCCATCACATGAAGTCACCAACACACATATACATCGATGAAACTGGACAAAGAAACACTGAACTGAATACAACTTATACAGGGATGATAATTGAGCATGATGACACAATCAGACATAGACAGAAACTAGGTCCTGGGGTGTGCAGAGAGGGACTTAGGAGGAGGACAAAGGAGTGGAAGTGGGATGAAAAAGATCTGGCAGGAGGGCAGGCAGACACATACTGGAGGAGGTACAGGAGGAGGCCGGATGGCCAGGAACAGGACGAACAACAGAGTCCAGGGTGGTGATGATGGAGGAAGGAGCCAGGGAGGAAACAGTAGGAACCAGGACGGACCAGATGGAGGGAAATCCAAGGAGAAGAGAGAAGGGACCTGGGACCCCGGCAAAACCCAGGCCACAACCATGATGGTGGCCCACGGTGGAGCTGATGGAGGGAGGAACCATGGTGAAGGAAGGGCTAACGACTCCAGGGGGGCGACCAACGGCAGTGGGGAAGGTGGAGGAGGAGCCAGAGAGCCGATGAGCCATGGGGACACAGAGGATCCGGAGGGCCAATGAGGCTGGAGGAGAAGACCAGGTATACTTTAGCCATGACGCCGATGGAGGCCGGTAGACCCATGGTGATCCCACTGCACAGATGGTGGACTGAGGGTGAGCCAGGAAGCAACGGTGGTGGAGCTGATGCAGGGATGACAGGAGGAGGCAGGAGAGGGAGGTTAGGAATTTGTCAGCATCCAGGCTTTCTGGGATGGTGTGTGCTGCCCATACATACCAGATTGTGACTGGGAGCGCAGCAGAAAGAGGAAAGACCGTGATGCCCATGGTTAGTGGCAATTTACAGGTCACCAGTACTCACTCGATGAAGGATTCAAGGACAGCTGCGCTCGTGTGGCGGTGTTTAGTCCAGTTTGAAAAAACAAGCAGAGGGAGCTGTCTGGGTAGTGTATCAGGTTGGCAAGGAAAACAAAGTCTTTCATATGGAGAGAGAGAGAGTGATCCCCCTGCTCCAGCAGCAGGACGAGAACGGCAGGGTCATCCATGATAAACAAAACAAAAACTGACAAAAACAAAAAAACAAAACGCGGGGAAACATGCTGCTTGACCTTATATGGTCTCATCTTCTTTCATGGTGTGGTGCAGGAGTGCACACACAAAGCAGAAGAATAACGATAAACCGTCTTTAATAATCCACATAGGGGTTATCCATCAATAGAAGGCAGCCAACACATGTATACACCGACGAGACCGGACAAAGAAAAACAGAACTTGATACTAGTATAGGGATGATAATTGACGGGACACATCTAAACACGATGACACAATCAAACAGACAGAAACTAGATCACATGGGGAGTAAAAACCCATCAAACAGTCCTGTGGTGTGGCAATAACATTGTTTTACTTTCCCCTTTGATCAACTTAATGTGTGAACTGAACTGAAATTTTTATATAACTTTTTTTTAATAAATATTCAAAAAAAATATTACAAGATAACAATTGCACTCAAATAGTCCTGCTATTAAAATAATTTGTTATGAAAAAAAAACTAATTCCACTAAGTTTTTCTTCTCTATCGCTCACATTCTCTCTCCTACACACATTCACACACAAACACATGGTGTACTGAGAATGCTTAGCTCATTAGTGAATCTCAGAGTTACTGTGCAGTTCATCATGCATAGCTGAACTAATGGAGCAGACCTAATGCTGCTGCTGGATCTCTGGTGGTGTTTATACTTGGCATTAACATGCGATCACTGTAATCTGATCAAGCAGATCGGATCATCAGTCAATCAGAACATGGCGCGTTTACACTTGCAAACATCAGCTGACTTCTCTATCTGGATAACCGATCGCATCTGGCTTTCCCAGGCAATATTACAATTAAGTCTGCGGGACATTTTACTAATCAAAGACTTCCTGTTTGTTGTTGACGGCTGAACTGCGTTTGAGCTCCGTCACTATATTCTTTTCATTGACTATTTTTAACTTAAAAATCTATTTTATACACCATCGTTTCCGTTTATATAACGCGTGAATATATCCTCTATTGTATTCTACAACAAAAACAATTAGAGCGACTCGCTATCACTAGATTTATTTTGATCTCCCGGGTCCGCTATTAGCTTTTAGCCAGTTAGCATCAGCAAGCGTGGTTGCTGCTAACTGAGCTTACATTGCTAATACTCTATTCACACACATTACCACTGCTGTACTCACTGTTACTTGCTTTAATGGCGGATGAATGTCTCCACTCTGTGCAGCTCGAGCTCGAGGCCGTGGGGAAGCAGATTCGCGACCTGGAACGGAGGCAGGCCGAGCTGAGAGAGCGGAGAGCCGCGCTGGAATCATCCCGGGCTGACGCTCACAAGTCCGGGGTAAGTATACAGCGTGCTGTTAACAGTCCCACCACGTCTACTCCGTGTGTTTCTCTGCGCAGGCCCGGTGCACCCAGGACGCGATCTTCCCAGATGTCCTTCACTGCGACGCCGGGACACCACGGACCCTGGGTGCATCCACAGCGGAGGATGCGAGCCGGGTCCCGGGCGACGACATCTCCCCCTCCTGCCTTCGAGATCTCCATCCAGAACCGCTTCGCTCCCCTCCGCGAGACAGGACGCGACGCTGTGATCATCGGAGACTCCATCGTCCGACACGTAAGTGCTACGTTAGCCGAAGGTAAAGTGCACACTCATTGTTTGCCTGGTGCTCGTGTTCTCGATGTTTCTGCGCAGATACCCGCGATCCTGAAGGACGACGAGAGCCCGAGAGCGGTCGTGCTTCACGCCGGGGTTAACGACACCACGCTGCGGCAGACGGAGACGCTGAAGAGGGACTTCAGGAGCCTGATCGAGACGGTTCGCAGCACGACGCCCGCGGCGACGATCGTCGTGTCAGGACCACTGCCCACGTATCGACGAGGACACGAAAGGTTCAGTAGACTTTTTGCTTTAAATGAATGGTTGTTGTCATGGTGTAAAGAACAGAAACTGCTATTTGTTAATAACTGGAATCTTTTCTGGGAGCGTCCTAGACTGTTTCGCGCTGATGGATTACACCCCAGTCGAGTCGGAGCGGAGCTTCTCTCTGACAACATCTCCAGGACACTTCGCTCCATGTGACTAGTAAGTCAATTCTCAAATAACCATTATGATGAGTTTTGTTCCACCCGCTTAAATGATAAAAGTACTTGTGCTGTAAAACCTATTAAGACTGTGTCTGTTCCCAGAATAGTGAGGTCAAAATATAAATATAAATATAATGTAGGATCTAGAAAAAATCTTATCGTAATTAAACCAGAAAAATGTAAAGTAAATGAACAAAAACAATTTTTAAAGTTTGGGCTCATAAATATTAGATCACTCACACCAAAAGCAGTTATTGTAAATGAAATGATCACAGATAATAGTTTTGATTTACTCTGCTTGACTGAAACCTGGCTAAAACCAAATGATTATTTTGGTCTAAATGAGTCTACTCCACCAAACTACTGTTATAAGCATGAGCCCCGTCAGACTGGTCGTGGCGGGGGTGTTGCAACAATATATAGTGATATTCTCAATGTTACCCAGAAAACAGGATACAGGTTTAACTCTTTTGAAATACTAATGCTAAATGTTACTCTGTCAGACATGCAAAAGAAATCTAATGTATCTCTTGCTCTGGCTACTGTGTATAGACCACCAGGGCTGTATACAGAATTCCTAAAAGAATTTGCAGATTTCCTCTCAGACCTTCTAGTTACAGTTGATAAGGCGCTAATCATGGGAGATTTTAATATTCACGTTGATAATACAAATGATACATTAGGACTTGCGTTTACTGACCTAATAAACTCCTTTGGAGTCAAGCAAAATGTCACCGGGCCCACTCATCGTTTTAATCATACACTAGATTTAATTATATCGCATGGCATCGATCTTACTGCTATAGATGTTGTACCTCAAAGTGATGATATTACAGACCATTTCCTCGTATCGTGCATGCTGCGTATAACTGATATTAACTATATGTCGCAGCGTTACCGTCTGGGCAGAACTATTGTTCCAGCCACCAAAGACAGATTCGCAAATAACCTGCCTGATCTATCTCAACTGCTATTTGTACCCAAAAATACACATGAATTAGACAAAATTACTGACAACATGGGCACTATTTTCTCTAATACATTAGAAGCTGTTGCCCCAATCAAATTGAAAAAAGTTAGAGAAAAACGTACTGTACCATGGTATAACAGTAATACTCACTCTCTCAAGAAAGTAACTCGTAGTCTTGAACGCAAATGGAGAAAAACTAACTTAGAAGTTTTTAGAATTGCATGGAAAAACAGTATGTCCAGCTATAGACAGGCTCTAAAAACTGCTAGGGCAGAGCATATACACAAACTCATAGAAAATAACCAAAACAATCCAAGGTTTTTATTTAACACAGTGGCTAAGTTAACAAATTACCAGACGCCACCTGATTCAAATATTCCACCAACGTTAAATAGTAATGACTTTATGAATTTCTTCACTGATAAAATAGATAACATTAGAAATACAATAGCGAATGTAGATTCTACAGCATCTAACACTTCAGTTTCATCCATCGCACCCAAACATAAACTGCAGTGCTTTACAACCATAGGACAGGAGGAGCTAAATAAACTTATCACTGTATCTAAACCAACAACATGTTTATTAGATCCTGTACCCACTAAAGTACTGAAAGAGCTGTTACCTGTAGCCGAAGAACCGCTTCTCAATATCATAAACTCGTCGTTATCTTTAGGACACGTCCCAAAACCATTCAAGCTGGCGGTTATCAAGCCTCTTATTAAGAAACCAAAACTAGATCCTAGTGTACTGGCAAATTATAGGCCTATTACAAATCTTCCATTTATGTCTAAAATTTTAGAAAAAGTTGTGTCTGCTCAATTGAGCACCTTCCTGCATAAAAATGATCTGTATGAAGAATTTCAGTCAGGTTTTAGGCCCCACCATAGCACAGAAACTGCACTTGTTAAAATTACAAATGACCTGCTCCTTGCGTCAGACCAAGGCTGCATCTCATTTCTAGTCTTACTTGATCTTAGTGCTGCGTTCGACACCATAGATCATGACATACTCATAGATCGATTACAAAACTATACAGGTATTCAAGGGCAGGCTCTAAGATGGTTTAGATCCTACCTGTCCGATCGCTACCATTTTGTTTACTTAAATGGGGAGTCATCTCATTTATCATCAGTAAAATATGGAGTGCCACAAGGATCCGTCCTAGGTCCCCTTCTATTTTCAATATACATGTTGCCCCTTGGTAATATTATTAGAAAATACGGAATTAGCTTCCACTGTTATGCTGATGATACTCAGCTATATATATCAACGAGACCAGATGAAACTTCCCAATTATCTAAGCTAACAGATTGTGTTAAAAATGTAAAAGATTGGATGACAAAGAATTTTCTCCAATTAAATTCGGATAAGACGGAGATATTAATTATTGGACCAAAAAACACTACACAGAATCTTGTAGATTACAATCTGCAACTAGACGGATGTACTGTTACTTCCTCTACAGTCAGAAATCTGGGTGTTATATTAGACAGCAATTTGTCTTTTGAAAATCATATTTCCAATGTTACAAAAATTGCATTCTTCCATCTTAGAAACATTGCCAAGCTACGAAACATGTTATCTGTTTCTGATGCAGAAAAGCTAGTTCATGCATTCATGACCTCTAGACTGGACTATTGTAATGCACTTCTAGGTGGTTGTCCTGCTTCTTCAATAAACAAGCTACAGGTCGTCCAAAATGCAGCAGCGAGAGTCCTTACGAGGTCAAGAAAATATGATCATATTACCCCAATTTTACAGTCTCTGCACTGGCTACCTATTAAGTTCCGCATCAAAAATTAAAAATTATCATTACTTACTTATAAGGCCCTAAATGGTTTAGCTCCAGCGTACCTAACTAGCCTTCTACCACGTTACAACCCATCACGCACCCTAAGGTCACAAAACGCTGGACTTTTGGTAGTTCCTAGGATAGCAAAGTCCACTAAAGGAGGTAGAGCCTTCTCACATTTGGCTCCCAAACTCTGGAATAGCCTTCCTGATAATGTTCGGGGTTCAGACACACTCTCTTTGTTTAAATCTAGATTAAAAACACATCTCTTTCGCCAAGCATTCGAATAATGTATCTTTTTAATTGTGAGTGTAGTTGCATCTGATCAAAGGTGCATTTTTATTCATTAGCTTGGGTTAAACTAATTTTACTTTGTTGGATCAGCAGCTATGCTAATGATGTCTGTATTTTGTTTCTATGTGTTCTATGTTTTGCCACGGGATTCACATCCCGTGGTAACTAGGATTTACACAAGCTCCAGTCTGGATCCAGAACACCTGAGAAGAGATGATGCTGACCATCAGAGGACCTCAGATGATGCTAACCCTGAATGAACAAACAGAACTAACAATTATTCCTAAATGTGTGACTGAATCATATAATAACTTAATTAATAATATTGATAGTTCATCGTCTAGCTGACTACGTCTTGTATTATTATTATTTTTTAGTTTTTCTAAAATCCTGTCAAATGTGCACAAACTACTAGCTACTACTAAATATTGTAGAAACATAATTTTCTGTAAAGTTGCTTTGTAACGATTTGTTTTGTAAAAAGCGCTATACAAATAAACTTGAATTGAATTGAATTGAAGTGTAGGAGTCTAACTACCATTCCACAAGAGACTTAGGTCTCTGCAGAGCAAAAGTGGGCCTTTATGACTTTGTGGGTGTTTTCAAACTGCTGGGTGTTTCTAAATCATGCAATCAAAATGATCCCCCTTACCTAACCCCACCCCTAAACCTAACATCACTATGACGTCAGCCAATCAGGTATCATGGTCTAAAAAAACACTGATCTGGTAACTCCCATTACTTCCTTGCAGAGACCTATTCTTGTTCCACATGGGTGTTCTCTGTCTCTTTTCGTACAGTTCACGAGATAGGGGGCATGGTTTTGCATGACGCCCACCTGCGAATGCAGACACAATGGCTGGATTGCGTTTACATTACACTGAGATCACAATGCTTCCCCGACTACCTCTGGACCAGGACATGCTGTTCAGATAACTTTCCGAGAAATGCGTTTACACTTGTCTTTTCAGTGCGTATGTGGACAACATCCGGATACAGGTCGCATGTTAATGCCAAGTGTAAACGCAGCCTCTTATGTTTTAATATCAATGTGGATTTAACTCAAAAATCAACATTAAAAATCTGGGAGAGAAGACTACAGTGCTGGCTGTTCTGACATACAGTGTGGAAGTACGTTTATATTTAAAGGATTTGCTACTGATGATTCAAACCTGAGTTTTGAGCAGTGTAGAGCAGCAGTTCTCAATTCCAGTCCTCCCGCCCCACTGCTCTGCGCATTTTGAATGTGACATTTGTTCTATTCGAACGTAAGTGCCCTGGATCACAGGATATTCCACCATGATTATAGTTTGAAGCAAAGGTATATATTCCATTCCAAATTTTTTATGAATTTATTTACAAAGGTATACGATGTCATACTTGTCCATGTGTGAAGATGCTGAGCAGTGTAAATCCGGGAATGAATGTTTCGAAGTGAGGTAAACTTCAACAGATTTCCCCTGCTCAGGGAGTAGGGAGCAATTACAGGGTGTAGGGACCATGTTAATGGGAACACAGTTGATGCACGGGGCTCACTTCTAATGAGCTGATTATCTGAATCAGTTGTTTTAACACAAAATATGCAGAGCTGGGGGGGCGCGAGCACTGGGATCGAGAACCGCTGGTGGAGAGTAGCACTTGTTGTTTGTCGTTTCTCAGATCACAAATGCAGACATGGTTTTATGTTTACGCAGTGCGAAGCAATGCATAAAAAGACAGTATAAGTCATTATAATCCGTATGTCCCCACTGGATGCAACAAATGGCTCATTTGTAATGGGTTTCATTGTTTTTGTCTTGTCCTGACTGGGACACCCATCACAGTATGGTAAGTGGCGTAACATTTCCGTTACACGCTTGAGGCATTCGGCCAACCACAAAGCACTTGAAATAGCTTGCCAATCAGAGCACAGTTCGCTTTTCAGACCAATGAGCTTTGTAAAAAAAAAAAGATTAATTTCAGAACGGCGGGCATTGAGGTAAAACAATAATATACAGTATGTGGAAAATAATGTGTTTTTTTTTTGTTTTACCTTAAACGGCATAAACACGTTTCACTACACCAAATACACATTATTTTTTGCAACATCATATGGCCCCTTTGAAGCTGTTTAGGACTGCAGTTACATAACCCAAAAAACAACAAAGGTGAACTAACATTTTCATATGTTCATATCTATTCTCATATAACCACAAATTACATGTGACCAACACTGCAAATTGCCATTTGTGCAAATTGCATTTCCATCTCTCTCTCTCTCTTCTGTTTTTTTGAGTGCACAGGTATGACCTTCAGAATAATTTTGGTTGGCACTTCCTGTCCTGACAGGTTGCCATGGTAACAGCTCTTTGGACTAACAGAAAGATGACGTACAGCACTGGCACTAGAGCTCTCGTGTCTGAGAACTGCAGGTTTCTAATGCTGTCAGATCTGACTACTTCAAGAGAGGGGATGCATTTAGACTTGCCAAGTTTTTACAGATTAGCCCTGAAGTGTTTGTTTCCCCTCATTTCATTCTGAACTCAAGAACAGTGTAATGACAAAACACTATATTTAACGCTGATTCTGACAATGGTGGAATTTTTGAAAAATGACCGACGTATCTTGTGCATTCAAGTTACAAATGGCCACACCTGCTCTTACGTTAAATTTTGTAGATATGTATAAAAAAAAAAAAAAAAGAAGGGATAGTTCAAATATAGGACATCATTTACCCACCCTCATATTGTTTCAAACCAAAATGCATTTTTCATTTTTTGGAAGATATTTTGAATGACTCAGTGGGGTCCAAAAAAAAAAAAAAAGAACACATGATTACTGAATGAAGTATCTTGTTTCGTAACTGTACCTTTAACAATACACAATGAATCATGTTTATTCTTAGAGAAAATTCAGGCAATGGGTATTAAAAAGCTGATTACATAGAAAATGAGTCATCAGTACAACAACCATTCATTTATGCAGACATGTGAGGAAGGAGATGAGGTGGAGGAATTTTCAAAACAGTAGTCAGTCCTGATTTTTTTTTTTTTTTTCATTTAGAAAAAGACACAGAGTGTGTATGTACATATTTGCTCTGTAAAGCATGTGTATACATGCAAAAATGTGTGTGTGTGTACTGTAAAACTGTAAAAAAACATACATACATACACAAAAATACACACACACATATAAGAATTGACAACGGGTTTTGGATTATTCGTTAATAATGCACACATGAGGTGATGCGGCCACAAGATGAAATGTTGGATAAAATTTCTTATTTATCTCATCCAATTCCTCCGTTGCTACTTCCAAAACATAATTTTAGACCTAGTAACAGAGACCATTGATAGCAGTCTAATGCAGTTAATAATGCAGTTATTATAGAGAGAGACTGAATTAATTACCCGAGTCTGTGTGTTCGGCTCTACTAATAGTGAAACTGTTAGTTCATCTGTTTCAAGAACAGCATCATTACTTTGCTAGTGAGAAATGTTGTGTAGTCTTTAATTTTCGAAACTATTTTACTGCAAAAAATTGTTAGAGCAGCACTGACAACACGCTTCTGTGTGTTTATGTTTCCGAGTGTGTGTCCATACTTTGTGTGTGTTTGTAAGGAAGAGTGAGTGGAAGAACAATGTGTGTATACATCATATTAATAAATATTACATTAATTAACTGTTCTTTAAATCTGATAAGGTAATTATCCCATTTTCATTCATGGCAACTTGACACTGTAAGTTTTGTTAATACTTTTGCATAATAATTAAGAAAGACTACAAAGAGGTACGCAATCTGTTGCCTCTATTAAAACACCTTTGTTTTTCTGTTTTTGTTTTTTACAGCTTAATCCTTTTTCTTTTTCTTTTTTATGTTGCCTCAAACAAAACCTGGCCTCAAATTGATCACAGTAACAAAAGGACACAGACTGATTCTGAAGCTGTCCATTGGCCACTTCAGGCACACAATTCACTTATCTCTCAATAGTCCTGACATTCAGTTTGGCATCGCTGTGTTAAAATCAAAAACGAGTCATTCATAATCTCAGCCAGACAATAACTCACAAAAGATGGTAATCTCCACTGCACAAGACCACAAATCAATGACCACAAGGTCATCCGTAATACTATTACAAGGATGGAATCAAGGGAGGAAGCTTTTATAGGGAAGATATCAGCATGTGAGGGCTTCTGGATTTTCCCTTGACCAAAAAAAGAACAGAAGATCTGGTGTCTATATCCAGCAATGTCCATTAATCATCTCCAGTTGCTTTTGTGTTGCGCAGTCTCAATGCACTGGTCACAACAAACTAAAGCCATCTATTATGCCTGATATTAATACAGAAAGGCCAAGATGATTTATAATGCTTTTTTTGGCGACATCGTTTGCTAATTAATAACAGTGCAATTTCCTGTCAAGTAAGACCGCCCTAATATCACTACCTTTTATTGTTTATTTTTTTCTCTTAATTTATTAGCACATTTTCATACACAAGCCAATACGCGTTTTCCTCCAGCAAGTTAAAGATTCATCATTATGTAGGTCACACAACAGATAAAGAGGTAGAAGCAATGCTCCAGTGGTTATTCGACAGACTATTTCTTAGTTGGAAGAAACTGTGAAAGCAATGATACACTTTTAATCAAACACACACACAGGATGTTTTTTTATAACAGTGAATGGGACGAGCTAATGACATTTGTCTAGAAATTTGACACCTCCAGTTTGTCAACTAGTATAGGTGACAGGAGTCAGGCTGTTGAATAATGATGATCCGTGAATCCAAATGAAGTGCTGAGTTATGAACAGTGTGAGGGAAGCAGTGTTCTCAGAACAGTGAGGAATGAGGATTGATGTGTTGATGGGGGAGACCGGGACTAATTGCCACAGTTTTCACACCAGTGGATATTTCTAAGGGTGTGTTGAAAATAAATAATGAAAAATAATAATAAAAATAATACAGTTTGTCTCCTCTGTATCTCTAAACATCAGCATAGCGCCATTTTGGAAAACACTTGTTGAACGCCAACTGCGTATGCTCTTCTGTGTCAGCCGGGTTGCAAGGATACATTTTCTACATGTATTTACACTTTGACTTGAAAGAAAACAGCACATCCGTTTGTGTTCAGCTCATATTCTCCAAAATGGTACTATGGTGATGTGGGAAGAGACAGAGATGAAATGATTCTCGTTGCTTCATGACCCTACAGTTGATCTACTGATGGCAGATGCACTATTCTGACAATGCTTTTCATACTTTTCTGGACCTTGACAGCGTATTTTACTTGGCAGTCTATGGGACAGTCACACGCCTCCCGGTTTTCATCCAAAATATCTTAAATTGTGTTCCAAAGATGAACAAAGCTTTTACTGGTTCAGAATGACATGGGGGTAATTAATGACAAAATTTTAATTTTGGGGTGGAATATCCCTTTAACGCCTTGTTTGTAAGAAACATGTATGTCCATTAAGACATACAACTTAATACCATTGCTTCTGGCCAAAATATCATAATAGAGTCCAAAAACCATAATAACACTTCCATTGGCAGTGAATCCCTTTATTTTCCTCTCATATCCAAGTCCACCAACATAATTGTTTAGAACTATTTTAGTCTGTTTTTGCTTCTAAACAATGCTTGATCTGTGCATATATCTCTTCTGGTTTAGACAAGATTACTTTTAGTTTTTTAACTATAGAGAAAGCAATATTAATTTAATTAGACATTTAAATAAATATACATGTAATTTATATACAGAAAATATCTATTTAAATATATTTGATAATTAAATTAAACATTGACAGATATTTTATTTAATTTTATATTTTGTCGCCATTTAAAATAGATGTCATAAGTTGACAGCTTGTCAAAATAATTTTTGTATAGTATTTTTGTATAGTATATATATATATATATATATATCCTTGCTTTTGATATTGTCGTCATGTGTTTATACCCAACAGCTATTGCAAAAATGTTGATATCAATTTGCATGACAGAATTTAATAATGATAATAACAACGATAACTTTGAACTACTATAGGTGTATGAGAAATCCACTGCTAGAGAAAATTTATGTATAAAGCGAGATGCAAACCTCGTGGCAACTTCCTGGTGTGACAACTATTCCTGGTATCCCAATGGTATTTGATTTGTTGAGATGTTGTTCTGTTACATGTCCATGTGCTCTGGGCAATACATGACTGCCAGATTGTCTGAATCATTAGAATAAAGAGTGGCTGCAATCAAAGCATTCATGGGAAATCTCCAAGAGTGCACTCCTGTGATTCATTTGAAACCCTGAGAGTGGGCTTACTTTACAGCACTCCCTGTGTTAGTTAAAAGATGAAGCATTTGAAGCATCAAATCCATTAACAGCACTTGATTTTGTAAGACCATTTCTTCATAAAAGCATTAGGCATGGGCTAATAGGTAGTGGACACATTCCAGGCTCATTGTGTTGGTCATTAGAGGATGTGTCTACAGAGGGTCTGTTGAAAGGGCATGCATGCTAAAGCAGCAGTGACACTGCTATCCCTCTTTCTGTTTTAGAAGCAGGGGAAGAGATGAGCAATGGCAAGGCTGAGCGCTCGGCTAGAGTGTGTGCTTGTGTTTGTGTGTGCGTGAGGTGTGAGTGAGTGATTAATGGGATCTTACAGACCATTCCACAGCCTAGAGACCTGCGTCACCTTTCTCTATAGTATTAAGATTCACATGATGTCTGAACAAATTGCCCAGCAAAGTAAAACCGGGGACTTCTGCAGGGAAAACATCACGGGGTGAAATTTGAGCAAAGTTGTTGATGTAAGAAATTCAGTTTGAAACTTTATTGCCATAATCTGGTGAAGTTTTATGAGGTGGCGTAAAAGACTTTAAAGGGCCTGTACCGAGCACAAATGGACAATAAATGAGTTATTTAATTCCATAATTCTATTCCACTTCGCTACTCTCTGAGACATGGGGATCATTTGTAACAACAGTTGCTGTGCTGTTACTTTCAATTGTTGTGTAGTCTACTGTTCAGAACTGAATTGAATTGTAAAATTCCAAGTCAGTTCTTGAATTTAAAAGATTATTTTTAATAAATTACATTTTTTTATTCACTTTATTTTTAAATAACATTTCTTTTTAAATAATAAACAGTTTTCTAACTATTTATTTTTATATTAAACAATTATTCTTATTATATGAAATTTATGACTTAACTTACCAACCACTTTCATTGAAAAAATATTCATGTGGCAGTAATTCATGACAAAAACTCAGTGAGTAGCACTAAAAGCGTTCAGTTTTCCCTAAAGTAAATGAGCCTGTATGAGTCAACATTTTATTATATTGATTATTGTACACTTTGCTAGGGCGTGAAAATGAAATACCTGTTTAGTGGTGCTAAAAGTTAATGCTCTATGACATTAGAAAATAACATACCAGCTATACTAAACCCTATCCTAAACCTATAACTAAAGAGAATGTAAGAATAAATAAAACAAACAAGCAAACAAAAAACACATGCCACAAATGCAGAAGTTTAGTCTTGCTTTTACAAGTATTTTATCAAGTGTTGTGACTCATGTTTCACAGGACTCATACCCAAGCATTCTGCATCACAAGGGCAATGCTATATCAGCGGAGCTGCCAAGCAAGTTTACAACGTTAGAAAAGTAACACATATGGAGCTGGTTATTTGATGCAAACATGAAAATGGATTAGTCTCCAGATCCAAGTCATAATACAGTATTGTGCGTGGAACCGGGTGGAAATAACTGATTTCATTAATTGATAATCTGCCCCATGCATAATTTGTGAGGAAAGTTGTTGATGTTTTAATGCCTCTATTTTGTTCATTTTAGTTGGAATCAGCAGTGAATTGCATGGAAATAAATATATTACAGAGGGAATACAAAAGTGCTCGCTGTGTAAACTTAATTGCACATGCATTGCTGTAGACTCATTTAGAGAAAAACTATAGAAATCTAATGGAACAATTTCTATACAGAAAAACAATAGAAATCTAATGGAACAATTTCTATACAGAAGAACAATAGAAATCTAAAGTAAATTGTGAACTCTGTGTATGCTTTCTGGAACTCAGCAGAAAATAAATGTGTGATCTCTTTTCGGTAGTCTCAGCAAAAACAGTTTTAACGTGATAGTACTGGGGGAAACAGCTGGCAGCCCATCCCCCACATGCTGAGGGAGAGTGGGAGAGAAAGAGTGAGACCACATGCTGTTATACAAGCCTCTCTCTCTTACATTGCTCTTGCATGCCACTCACATGGAGAACATTTTGCCTGCCCTTCATGATCTAGTTTATATTCTTGTTCACCAGATCCCAAGGACTCTCATTTACATAGTGTTCTTTGTTACACAAAGTAGTGTAATGAAATAAGTTCATTATTCAAAGTTACAAATCAAAATGTTGTTTTTTTCATGAAAATGTGACTTCCCAGTGTTTGTTATGCTGTGCAGACTGGTTTCAGTTTTATAACTAAGGTGTTTCTATGCAGTTGCTGAGATGTTTTGAGTTTTTTTCACAGGTTTTATTGGCTTCTGTATCTGAACACTCTAAAAGTTAAAATAAGGCACACAATTTAAAGTATAATTCATATTCATAGCACAAAGTGTGTGGATTGAATTACACACTAAAGCTTTGGGCAGAAAGAGCAGAAAAATGACTACATTTCTGAAGAAAATGCAAGTGCTGTTTGCTCTGTGCCACAATGCCGAAGTCTGCCCACAGTCAAAAGAACCCATCCCCATATGCTTATGATATTTTAGTGCCAAGATATGACTTGGGCCCCCATGGGTTCAGAGTCGTTACACTCTGTCTATGGGATTTTTATTATCCGCTGAGTTAAAAATATAGGTCTCATCACTTAGAACAGTAATAGCATAAGTTTCCACAGTAAGCTTTGCAATTTGAGGTATCATCCATGTCCGTAGCACTAATTTTGTAGGGATGCTATAGGCAAGAGTGTTGGGGTGGTTAAGTGTTTAGCAACCAGATCTGTTTGGTTGCTTCTATGGATCTTTAAATTGCTTAATGGTTGCCGACCCAATGTAAATCTATTTTTATGTATTTGTAAATCATAATTCTGATTATGACATCCTGTGTAATCATTCATGTTTGTAGCACGCTAAAGAAGAAGGAAAAATGTTTTTAACCTTGCACTTAGACAATGCTCTTAAAAGCTCAGATTTATTATTATCAAGAAACAGGGCCCAGGACCTTTTTACGGAGCATTTCATATGAGAAATAATAATCAAATCATTCCAGTTTCCAGTTAAATGAACACTAGAGACCACCAACAACTTTTGTTTCTTTTCATATAAATTATTACAGGGGCAGATTATCTACTAATAGAGTTTTTTATTTATTTATTATTATTATTATTTTTATACACAATACCATTTTATAACCTACCATGGTGCATTAATTGTAAACTAATGCAATTTATTTTGACTTTAAGTAAACTTGCTCAGTAGCTCCCTGGTACAGAATTGCAATTGTGATGCAGAGTGCAATTTTCTGAATCCCATGAAACACAAATCATGATGAAAGAGCTCAAAGACTTCTGAAAGCAAACTAAATTGGTATGGTTACTTTTGTAAATGTGTCTTTATCTCACGTTTGCTTTTCATTTAAGTTTAGGCTAGGGTTTATTGTAGGTGAGCATTGTGCAACATTTTATTGAACTACAAATTACAAATTAATTACTACAAAGAAAAAACATATGGTGACAATATGCTGTATATGACATAAACACTTAAATGTTAGTATTTGTAATTTTATGCATGTTAAAGAGAGTGTGTGCTGCTTATTAAGCTTCTTTAGAGTAATGCCTTTTGTATGTCCACAGTGTATTGGGCAAATAGCAAGATAATTGTAATAATAATCATATCATTCACACTGCAGAATTATACTCATCATCCTGATATTTAAACCTCTCATAATATACTTCCTGAAACACATAGCTATCTATTTTATCTCTTATCAAAATGCCATCCACCTTCACATAATAAGCTGGGCTGTGAGAGTATTCACAGTATGTCTGCTCAGAGGAGAAGAAACAGAAATTGTACACAAGCCCGGTGATAATGACATACGCAGCATGCAGGATTAATTACTCCTCGGCTTCATTGAAACCCTTCCATAACACTGTAACCATCCTTGCTAAGAAGAGAGGAGGCCCAGGCTAGGGTGCACTGAAACCAATTACAACATTCATTTTGCACTTCAGTTATTAAAAAAGTCATGCATTAATTATGCAATTGCAAAAATATGGCTTATTATTACCACTATGTAGTGATGACTTCTCTCTTCAGGCTACAAGGGATTAAGGCTCATCCAGTCATCAATGCAGAGGTTACAAAGTTAGATATTTTTATTAATTAATGAATACTTCTGTTCGTTCATTTGTTTTCTTTTGTTTGTTTATATTTAAGAAATTTGAAATCGCAGCCTGGTCATTCACATATCATTCATTTTCTAACATGAGAGAGAGAGAGATTTGAATGGTCCGGTGTCGTGTAGCCTTTCTGTGCTCCTGTCAGACAAGCTTGATAAACAGGTAATTGTTCTGGCTTTAGAAGTTACGTAACCTCTGTGGGATGTGGTTACGTATACACACAGCCAAATGTTGTATTCTCAGCTGTACGATATAAATAACCTCTTGACCCTTAATTACAGGGCTTAGGTGCAAATTTGAGTCAACATAGCAGTTACCCCCACATAGTTGGTGATGAGAGGTAGTTTTTCAGCAACTGGCTAGAAGTGTAGGCTATTTTTGTGCAAATGCAATAGAGAACACAAAACAAATCTATCTATCTATCTATCTATCTATCCATCCATCCATCCATCCATCCATCCATCCATCCATGCATCCATCCATGCATCCATCCATCCATGCATCCATCCATCCATCCATCCATCCATCCATGCATCCATGCATCCATCCATCCATACACATTGTCTATATACAGTATACAAGGATGTATAGATTGAACTAGTCTTGGAACTAGTTTACTTTTTCAATTTGACCATGAAAGTTAATCAAGAAGTCTCGATCAAATAAGAAATAGATCTTTTTTCCCCAAGTGCTGCAGCATATACACTTACTCTTATATTTGCCCAGGTGGCAGTGATCACAAACAGTTAACACTTCCACACATGCTCTATCTGCCTAGCATCAACACATTGGTTTTGGCAGTCCGCAGGTTGAAATGTTTGCTAGTGAAAACCTTTCAACAAGGGGCTTTAGTATTTATCACTCCTGCTGGCTTAGTAGCTTTCTGGTGACTTTCTGTACCACAACACACTGGAGAACAAACCATGTGGGATCACAAGTCCCTGCTGAGTTATCACACCAAGATAGAAAAACAGGTTCAAGCTTAAAAGTTATCTGACTACTGGGGTTCACTTAGCTCAGAGGAACATATTTAAATAATTTAAATAAGAGGTCAATTTTGAAATCACTATTAATTCATAGTTACATTATTGGGGTCTATGAGATCCCAAACATAAGTAGGCTATGGTAAACATTAATCTCACCAGAAAAAGAGGGTTAACAGTAGCCTGTTATTTCTCTATGTATATGTTAACTATATTAAATATATTCGCTGCTCAACTGTTCTACAAGACAGTTAATTAAGATGGTAGTTCCAGAAGAAATGCCTCAGGAAGTTTCTAGGCTAAACATCAGAGATATCTTTTGCTGAAAGTTTCATAAAGTCCTTTAGAATGTCTTATGACAAACCATGAATGTTTATAAGGACCAAGAGCACATTAAAATGAGAACAATTTATATACTTGTTACGGAGATTGAAATATAGACTTGTAACAATTTGTTTATGGGAACTAGCAGCTCATTACAGATTTGTGGAGACAGGTTATATTTAATTACAGCATATGCAGTGAAAGTTCAGTGTGAATTGTTTTTGAATGTGGATATCCATCATAAAATCGTACATGTGTATAACATTGTTTTCTACATTTAAAGACATGAAACCTATTATTGCAAAAAATACTACTACTAATTATAAAAATAAATAACATAAAATACTAAATATACTCTTATAATATTTATAGTGTATGTATAAATTATTATTATTATTTTTTCTTTGCCTGAACCTTAAGATGAATAAACATTTATATTTCTATTTATCTTATATTATTTTGACCTACATACCGTCATATAGTCAGTCAGCTAATAGTTTAAAGTGAGTAAACTAGGTTGTACAAAGCTGTATATCTGAAAGGAATGGGAGCATTTCCTTTTATTCTTTTTGGCACGATAGCGCAAACCTGACTGTCTGCCAAAGCGTTTTGTTATTTGCCTGAGCATCACAAATATCTCACCATTCCAACCAGTAAAGGCACGCCTGGACAGGGCTGTTTTGCCTGCTGCCTTACAAGGTCTTGAGAGAGTTGGAGATCCAGAGAAGTACAGCCACACCAAGTGGCATGAGGCACGAAAAGCTTGTGCTAATATGTTTGGAATTTAGCAGGACTGTTCTTAAGGCCATGAATCTCAGCTAGAGCTGCTGTCTGTGCATTCTTCTCTACTTTTCACACGCTGAAACTTGCAGATATATTGTTGATTGCATTCAACACTTCTGATAAAATTATATCAGTGTTCGATCTGGTGTAGGTTGGTTTTGTCTATATTTGTCCTATAACAGACAAAAGTGAAGTGAATGCTGAAGGAGCATAGGTGTGGACAAGAATCCCTCCAAGAATGAATGTTATCGTTCTCTCATTATTTACTCTATTTTACTCTCTATTTTATTTTGTTCTCTATTTATTTACATTTTCCGTGAAACACAAAAGGGACATTTTTAAAGATACTCTTTTTGAATTCAAGGAAGTAAATGTGGACTGGGGCATAATAATCTTCAAATACTAAAAAAATATATATAAATAAAATTTGGTCTGATATGGTTTGTGAAGTTTATTTAAAGACTTCTGGTATAATTTGAGAACTTTGACAAACATGATCAGGTTGTGTATCATAGATAAAAGAAAGTCATATGGGTTTGGGACAATATGAGGGTGATGACAGAATTTGTCTTTTTTTAATTTACAGGAGACAATTCCTTAATTCAGCATGCACTACCCTTCAAAAATTTAGCCGGTAAAATTTTCTAAAGTCTCTTTGCTGCATTTATCTGATCCAAAAATATGGTATAATTTAAATGGGGTCCTATGCTTTTTTACAAAGTCTTGATTTTGTTTTGGGGGTGTACTAGAACATGCTCTCATGCTTGGTGGTTCGAAAAACGCATTATTTTTCACATAATTTACTTTATTAAAATACCTTTCTCCCTAGCCAGAAATGGCTCGGTTAGTTCCAGATTTGATGTAGGCATGCCTTCCAATAACCAAAAAGCTTAGACAGTGTTTCAGTATTGCCACACCCCTTGCCAAAGCAGCAAATATTTAGATGGTTTCAATATTGCCATATCATCAGTTTGAGCCGGATTCAGACCCCAAGAATATTGAACAACAGGATCGTGATGAACCTTTGCACACACGGATATTGCAAGACAAATTAGAGTGGTAACGTTATTGTTGTTTTTTTGTTGTTGTTGTTGTTGTTGGCTTAATCCCATAGTTACCATAGCCCAGTGGTGGCATATATATGCAAGTTCTTTCCCTGCCAGCAGGAGGTGCTGTTGGAGTGGTAGAGATTGAGGTTTCCCTGGTAACGGCTGTACACAAAGCAGTGCTCTGTTTACAAACATCAGATATTGCATGCAAGATGAAATGAAAATGACATCCAAAATTTTCTGAAGACAGACAGTTTCCTTGTAATTCAATGATATAAAAACACATGCACAGGTTTCGATTTTGAAATGTACAGTGCTCATGTTTATTCAACATAAGTCTTTTAGAAAATCTATTTGTGGCAGCCAGTTTTGATAATGTGGCGAGCACCACAAATAAATCAATGTATGAGAAATACTGTAGTGTAACTGAAGTGTAAATTCTGCAGATTACATCGTTGTCCAGTTTTGTACTTTCAGCAATTAATTAAAACTTTTTGATAATTGTAACATACATATTTACATAATTATTCAGGTGCATGTTTAATAACTTGCAAAAACTTGACGCTACATCGGTACTTCCTTGTCATCATCTTGTCTGATTCACTCAACCAAGGGTTCTAACCACAACCTCACCCCCAATCATTTGAATTTCCATAGGCGGGAATTATTATAATGATATTCTAATGGGTCGCTTTGTGACATCACAAAACCTGGAACACATTGCTGTAGTCCAAACAAGCCGTTCGTTGTAGTTTTCTATTTGCAGTTATTTTCAGATGTCATTTATTTCTATGATGGCAAAACTGAAATGTCTTAAGAAATAAGTATAATACAGTGATTTTGGGTATCAAAAACATTTCTTATTATTATGAAAGTTGAAAACAGTTGTGATGCTTAATATTTCTGAAGAAAACATTATAAAAAAAAATTCTAATTGGAATTTATATATATATATATATATATATATATATATATATATATATATATATATATATATATATATATATATATATATATATATATATATATATGTAAAAGTCCTTACTGTTACTTTTGATCAGTTTGATGCATTCTTGCTGAACAAGTATTATTTCTTTTAATCAAAAAAAGTATTGCCAGCAAACTTTGAATAATGGGTAGCAATTGTTTTCAAATATGGAAAAAGCTGTGATAAGAGAAAAATTTTAACTTTTACACACATTACCTTCAAGTAATGTGTTTTTTAGTGATCTAAATCTGATTCATATGCAAAACTTAATAAAGCGAGTAGTTACACTCAAATGTAATAAATCAGAAGAGTTACCTACTGCATTTATAGTAGATTTGCTTCCATATCTCTGCTATAAGCTGTAAGTGTCTTCTTAAGCACTTTTCAAACACGATCTACCGGAGTGTCTGGGCTTCCAAAAACCTGAGCAGTCAGCATATTTGGAGCAGGTCATCAAGAACTCAAGCTAGAAATCTATGCATTTAAAGAGAGATCTTAATCCCATCAGGCCAGACCCTGTGAGCAGATCCCGCTATGGTCACATGACTTGATATTGCTTTTGCCATGTGGACCAGACATCTATTTGTAGGATGGCCCTCACATTATGAATGCTCTGATGTTGGTGTAGTATTACCGGATGTATTCATTTGATCCCACTAAGGGTTATCTTATCTGAAATCCAACTTGCTTAGTGATTCTCATGATTTATTTTAATTTTCTAAGGGCTGGAAAAATGCATAGTTTCACCCAAACAATCATGCTGTAGTCTGCTTTATGCTGAAGCTGAAGCTTGTGATTCATGTGAATAAGTGAGATGGATTCTGTTCATGTTTAATTTTATTTAATATGAAAAATATTCATGTTTTTCTTTTTAAAATCTTAACAGATAAAAGGTATATAATTACAGTAAATACTAGTCACTTGATATCTTATCTAATTCTATTAGTTAAAAAAGATATAAGTAAATAAAAGCATGTGTCTTTGTTTCATTTCACCCCATGCAGTACACCCAACAACAAGAGCAATGTTTCCCCTTAAATTAATCAATCCAATTATTCTGAATGTATAAGGCACTTCTATGAACAAGTATTTAAATACATTTAGAGCCCTACACTTTCCCCATCTTGTAATTTAACACTTAAGAAACAAGCAGCTTATTTGAATAAACAAATTAATTATATAAGGTATAAATTATTTGATTATCCAGTGTTATTGTTGCCTTTTTTCACAAAGCTGTATCATTTCTTTGCTGTTGCTAAGTCTGTGATATAAGATGCATATAAAGTATTATTTTAAACATTGCGTAGGGTTATGCCCAATGCATTCAGCTGCATGATCAAACACAATAGTTCATGAAGTGTGTGATTTAAACTGTGAATGGTTCATTATAGATCAAAAGGGCACATTGTCAACAAGGAAAGAGCTGCAGTGTTACTGCTTTTAGTACTGGACGTGATTTTTGGACATGGACAAGACTAACAAAAACACTAACAGAATCGGCTATGATAACTTCACTTTGTTAAAAAAAGTTTAAAGTTTAAATATTTATACAGCACAAGTCCAAAGTTTGGAATACTTATTTTTTTTTTCAAATGTTTTTGAAATAAATGTCTTATGCTCAAAAAGTCTGCATTTATTTGATAAAAAAATACAGTAAAAACTGTAATATTGTGAAATATTATTCTAATTTAATAAACTGTTTTCTGTTGTCTTTAATTTCTTTCTGCGATAGCAAAGCTGGAATTTCAGTGGAATTTAGTATTTTTGTTGAAACGATGATACCCTAATATTCAAATGTTTATGAATTGTTTGAATTTAAATTGTTTATTTAAAACTACCTAATGCACACTTTTTTTTAATATGTGTATCTGCCTGTGTATTAAATTTAGTTTTATCTTCTCTCTCTCTGTCTCTGTCTCTCTCTCTCTCTCTCTCTCTCTCTCTCTCTGTATATATATATATATATATATATATATATATATATATATATATATATATATATATATATATATATATATATATATATATATATATATATATATATATATATATATATATATATATATATATATATATATATATATATATATATATATATATATATATATATATATATGGGGGAGTTATGGCCTAATGGTTAGAGATTCAGACTCATAATCCAAATGCTGTCAATTTGAGACTCGGCCGGCAGGAATTGTAGGTGGGGGGAGTGAATGTACAGCGCTCTCTCTACCCTCAATAGCATAACTGAGGTGCCCTTGAGCAAGGCACTGAACCGCCAACTGCTCCCCGGGCGCCGCAGCATAAATGGCTGCCCACTGCTTGGTTGTGTGTTCAAGGTGTGTGTGTGTGTGTGTGTGCACTGCTGTGTGTGTGCACTTTGGATGGGTTAAATGCAGAGCATGAAGTCATACTTGGCTGTATGTCACGTCACTTACACTGTTCTATATATATATATATATATATATATATATATATGGATGGATGGATGGATGGACGGATGGACGGATGGACGGATGGATAGATCCTATCCTTGTGCAAAAAAGACACAGAAGAATTTTAACTTCACAGGTTAAGGAGTTAACCTGTTTTCCCTACTGTATCTTTTCTTTGGAAACAATGCTAATAGTGTTGTTTTAATCGTGTTAAGGAATGCTCTGGGTCAAAGAAACATGAGACAATAAGCCTGTGAGCATTGAGTGTTCTGATTAGTGAGGTGTTTACAAGCACTGCCGCCCCAGGGAGCGAAGACACTCCAGTTATGGTAAATGCTTAAGGATTTTATTCATGCCTCAGACTTGCTCTCAAAATGGCATTGCCTCCAGATTTATTCAAGTAATTTTCCAGCTAGCATGCCGCATACAAATTAAAAATGCTAGGCATTTTTTCACAATGCATTATTTTATGCTAATTTAATGACCAGGTTATAATGATATTATGGTCATGCACATATTTGAAGACGTGAACAGCATCCTGTCAAAATTCCACGAGTAACTTGCATTGAAAACTGTGTTATGCATGCATAAAACCATGATGACATCTTGGTTTACTTGGCCACATGGTTTACTTTCCGATGTTGTGTTGCACACACAGGATAATATGCTTTGCCGGTGAGTGTGAGAATATGACATTGCTAATATCCCTTTAGTTGATGATTACTTGGATTATCTTTTTGGAAAGCCAGATGCTCAGTTGCTATGGTGTGGCTCTGTGCCTGGACTCTGCAGTGCAGTGGGCAAGTAGATGGTATCTGCAATGTGTGTGTGTGTGTGTGTGTGTGTGTGTGTGGCTGCTTTGTGCAGTTGGCACAGTAACACTAGCTGTTTACCATACTGCTTTTCAAATGCTTATTAAACATTTTATTGCAATTTTGTTTGCAGAAGAAGACCAGGAACCTCATTCATTTCAGTAATTAA
The DNA here is from genome assembly GCF_023724105.1 of Carassius gibelio. Taxonomy (NCBI): domain Eukaryota; kingdom Metazoa; phylum Chordata; class Actinopteri; order Cypriniformes; family Cyprinidae; genus Carassius; species Carassius gibelio. Next base: position 21,615,614 of record NC_068390.1, read on the forward strand.
ACCATGTGAACTGGAGCAAGAAAAAACATTATTTTAGCTGTTCACACTTCATGACACTCTACTGCTGCCATTACAACAAATAACAGCATTCAGCACTTTGAATATATGTTTAATAGCATAAGAAGCAGTGCATGAAACAGTTTTGCACAAAATGGAAAATAAAATGAATGGAATGGTGCTTACCCCAAAATGAAAATGTTCTCACCCTCAGGTCATCCAAGATGTAGATGAGTTTGTTTCTTCATCTAAACTAGTCATTTTTAACTTCAGAAACTTCAGCAGTTTTAAACCAATATGTCTTTGGATTTTGATGTGAGAGGACAACAGATTATCGATATTTCCACTGATGGAAACTTCATTATAGATCAATGAAGGACTCATTTTGTCCAGAAGAGAAAGTTTAAAGTTAAAACTGCATAATGATGGCTTTGTTTCTTACAAACATGCATCTATCTTTTCACTTCACAAGACATTCATTGAAAGACTGGATTTGTGTGGATTACTTGTGGATTATTGTGTCTTTTTCTTTTTGTTAGTCAGCGGTTTGGACTCTCATTCTGACTCCACCCATTCACGGCAAAGGATCCATTGGTGATGAAGTGATGTACTGAAAAGTTTGTTTTAATCAGTGTATATCGTCTCATTTCACTAATAATTGTATATTTATAAATGCAGGGGGAAAAAGTAAATTTGGTTGTACATTTCAGTCGGATCTACTTTATAGAAACTATTTTAAGCATTCACACAAAGGTTTTAAATGTGTATACTCATAGTGAATGAAGTCCATTGTATAGAGATTAACATAGCAGAAATGCTGGGAACAAATCAATTTCATGTCATGAATCAAGAGCTGATGTGATATGTGTGTGTTTAAGACACGTGTGCCATATGTTGTTTATTAAATCTGCCATGAACAATGTAGGGGAAACACATGGACACACCACAATATACAGTATGAGCTATTCAGTATTAAATATGCATGTGTGAGACTGGAGAGAGATAATTAATGTCTTCATGCAACAAAAGTGATAGACAGCGGCAGTTTTGCTATTTTTCTCTAATGTGGAGATGTGCACCCATTTGTTAGTTTAATCATTACCATGTGCACTAATACTTTATGCTAAAATGAAAACAGCACTAATTGACACTTAAAAGAACAACATGTCAACAAATAACATGAACATTCATAATCATTACTGTAAAGTTTAAAGGAATTGTTCACCCAAAATGAAAATTTCTATGCAAGATGTAGTTGAGTTTCTTCTTTGGAACAGATTTGGAGAAATTTACCGTTACATCACTTGCTCACCAATGGATCCCCTGCAGTGAATGGGTGCCGTCAGAATGAAAGTTCAAACAGGTGATAGAAACATCAATAATCCACGAGTAAACCATGTGACTCAATTACCATCTTGTGATGTGAAAAGCTGCTTGTTTGTGAGCAACAAATCCATTATTGAGGCGTTTAAAATCTAAACCATTGCTTCTGGCCAATATACAAGTCCATAATCCAAAAAAATGCTTCCTCCATTGAACATTTCCTGTTGTCCTCTCACATCAAAACATATTTTATTCTATTTATTTTATAACTATTCTGGACTGTTTTTTCACTTGTAAACAGTGTTTGATCTGTGCATGTTTCTCACCTGATTCAGACGAGGCGACCTTTTCACTGGAAAAAATCAATATTATGGATAGAGGACTTGAAATGTCTTAATGATGGATTTGTTTATTACAGACATGCTTCACAAGACTTGAATTTATTAACTGGAGTCATATTGTCATATTGTGGATTATTTATCAGCTGTTTGAGTTGTCATTCTGATGGCACCCATTCACTACAGAGGATCCACTGATGAGCAAGTGATGTAATGCTACATTTCTCCAAATATGTTCGAATGCATGCATACTGTAGCTCGTTCACATTGAGATGTGTGAAAGGCAGCCTTTCACTTCTCTCTGTAATTTCATGTGACAACACATTATCTGTTCAGTCATTGGCACTTTGCATTGAGAAATGACTTTGGTCACCAGACATACGCAGTTGAATGGGAAATGAGACTTGTGGAGAACATTCTTAAGGGCTCTGCTGGAGACGTTCATTGATTGCCACTCTTAATTTGCATATTTGTGGCTGCATATTTCTGTAACATAATTGATCCCACAAAATTAAGACTCAGGGGGTTATATGATATCATGTGAAGAGTTTAACAAGTGCAGCAGGTCTGCGCATGCATGCTTTAAACAGAAATGTGACTTTGTATGGCTGTGATTCACATTTTTATGTATTTGGAATACCCAGATGTTTCTGAGGGTGTTTATTTTCATTAATTTTTTTAGACATGCACTGTATCGTATTTCTCACTATATTATAGTTCTCTCATATCTCATTGTCTTCAAATACCACTTGTATGTTTTTTTAACCATTTTGCTTCATCACAACACCAGGTCTACAGCGAGGGTGTGATTTTGAAGTTGTTTCTGTTTTCATAATAGGCTCATTCTGTGTTATGTTAAAAAAAGAAGACATACTGCTTGCTGAATTATGTAAAAACAAATTGTTGTTGTGATCTTACCCCCTATTACGGAGGTCATCTTTTAGTCAGAATGAAATCATGGCTTATTAAAATGATAAAGGTAAGCAAATTTGTTTGAAATAGGCAATTTAATAAGGCGTCAAGAGCTAGAGATTACGACAAGAGATTAACAACACTGAACACAGAACCAAGCCTTCATTTCGTATGTCTAAGAAATCTAATTGAATTAATTTTTTAGGCCATACTTAATATCTTTGACATATATATATATACCATACTATCTATGCATTTTGCATTCAGTAATCTCCTTCAAACTAGACATGAATTGAAGAAATGGAAGGCATGGAAGAAGTTTTTGTTTTAAGTACAGCTCCACTTTTTTTATATTGCTCTTGTTTAAACAAAAACAATTTGTACTTAGGATAAAGATTCCCCAGATAACTTTCTTTCCTTTAATGAGACACCTCAGCATGTTTCTCAAAGTTTTTTTTTTTTTTTTTGGTCAAGAAACATTCTCTGAGAAAGATCTAGCAATGAATTTATGTATAAAACAGATGCGCCATTTAAGGAAATATTCATTTGCAGGCTGGCATTGTCACCAAAGCTTAATAATTCTAAAATATATTACCAGCAAATGAAATAAACTGCCATTTATTAATGAGGGCATACACATATCTTTGAAAATATGCACTTCTACAAGTGTCATTCATGCAAATTGCATACACAAACATAAAGGAATTTCTGCTAAATCTTTCTGTCTTCCCCATCCCAGGGCAGGTGACAATGTTCCAGGCACTGAAAGAACGTGAAGTACTACATCTTTTTTACAGTCTAACATCAAGGCAGTGACAATTAAGCATTCAATATACACTTTCAGCATTTTGAGAGTAATTTCAGTGGGATCCTTGACTTTCTCAACTAAAACTTATGTACTGAATCATCTTTGAAGTCCCACGTTGGGACTGTATTCTGTTTGAAAAATATTTTCTTGCCAGCTCTCTTTAGTAAAGGAATCATACGACTATCTGTTGGTTGTTGTGAATCTATTAAGAGATTTAGGACATATCACTTTATCTCTACCACTGTAAAATAAATGAATTAGATGCAGGATGGCATACTGCAGGGAAGCCCTGTCTTTGTTTCTCAAAGGCATCTATCCTGAAGCTGACACCAAGTCTGAATTACTCCACCAGTCGCTCCCCTGTGATCAGCTCAGATTTTTTCCCTTTTCCCCAGCTCTCATCTTCTGTGATCAGTGGGTTGTCTGTGTTCAAATGGGTCTGACTCAAACAGAAATGTGCTGCAAATAATTCTGTACAACAGTGATAACGGCATTTTATCTTCATTTTGGTTCCAGGGGGAAATTTAAAAACTGTATTTATATGTCAGCTCAACATTACTTCACTCTTCTGCATAAAAAGAGCATCATTCTGTAAGGAAATAAAAGTAAAAAGGAGGAATCTTCAAACAGAATTAGTCCCAGGGTTCAAGTTAAGCCATTTTAAACAGAATTTGTGACACAATGTTGGTTACCATAAAAAACGTGTCTCTTAGTTTCTTTTAAAGCATAATTCATGGTTACAGTGGCAAACATATAAAGAAAGATAAAGCTTGCAATTTTATTGAAACACATGCATGAATTTAGTAAAACTGAGAGATGAGTAAATTTTATTTATTTATACATTTTAGGTATCAAGTTTGTTATCACATTCAAACTGTTACACCCAAAATTAGCATATTCCTTTTAGAAAGAAGCCAACCAAAGTGTGATTAACAGAGTTTGTCAGTGTTTTTACATGTGTTTTTAGTGCTGGCCTGTACGGTTTCCTGAGACGGACCATGCTGGCTGAGAAGCCTTTCCATGACACCCAGTGTGTCCAGATTAACCAGCTGTCCTAACATATGGTGGTCACTCATGGAAAAAGCTTTGCGTTTATGGCTGACATTGGCATCGTGGAGCATCCCTGTTTGGATCGCATATAAACATTAAAATTTCATCGGAAAATAACAGTAAGGACATTTGATGTCATGGAAGAGCAGTCTAAACACATAAATGCTGAATACTGTAAAGCTGCTTGTGCTGATGTTATCATGACAACAGTTGCTAAGGTGGGAGCAGTCAGTAACTTTTTTAATAACATAAAAATTAAGTCTTTAAAAAAAATGCTGTATTTAGTTTTTTTTTTATTGTGGCACAGTGACATCTTTGCTATCCTTTTTTTATTCCCCCATCCAGTTGCTGAATCTTGTCAGCTAATTACAGCAGCAGCGTTTATCTACACTCCACCTGATTCTCACATTGTCTGATGCACCATTCACATGTGTGAGACACGACTGAAGACACTTTCAAGGTAATCGGTGCACGTGAGTGATTGTTTTAACTGGAAACTGATATGTGCCTGAACTGCTCATCTTCATATGTATTACAGTAATGTACTGAGGCAGAATTTGTGCATTTCCCGGAAATGTTTGTCTTTTGTGTATAGGCAAATCTGTTCCCATCTTTAAACTATCTATTTCTGAAACGTTCAAATGCTATAACTAGCAATCTGCTCAACAATAGACATTATTTTGAAATGTTCAGTCATAGCAGCCACTCACAATTATCCAGAATTTCACCTGAAGGAAAATAAACAAACATCCATTTGAGTCAGGAACATTTGCTTATTGCTCGACATCATTCATCCATTAGTATGGACCCTTTCGTGCTCAGTTTACACATTTTACCCCTAACAACTGATCTTCTATCAAAAGTCAAGATATTTCTAATTTCCAGCTGTAAAATGTACTAATTATACTGTATTTACTGGAAGCACTATATCTTATTAAATATCTTGTTATTCATGCCAGTACTAAATTTACAACAAAAACTTCATACATTATTATGATTCCTCTCATTTAAACAAAATTTACCTGATTCTGCAAGGTTTATTTAAATTTATGACCACAGGGGTACTTAAGAATTTTCTTTTTAGGATGATGCAGTCCATAAAGATCTGTTGGGTGCTTGTGTCAGTTTTGTCTCATATTCGCCCCTGACTACATGTATATATCTGTTTCAGCAGCAGAAACATTAGTATCAGGCTAATTTTGAAATCTGATGGGTGTGGTTTGAAATGAAGATGTGTGTGGCCAAGACATTACCATCATGTGAGAATGATTATGAAAAGGTGATGCTTGTTGCAGTACATCTGTGTTAAAGTCAAAATGACCTGTGCAGAAAGGGTTAATATGGAAAAGTTTAACTCTCCAGTATTAACAGTTGTTGTATAATGGCAATTGATGGTTATGCAATATGCAAAAGAGGATAGACTGTTAGAACAGACAAGGTGTGATGATGGCAGGGGTTCGAAGTCAATTTTTCGACATGCCATGTTTCCGGAAAGTAGAATAATAAACACTCCAATCGTCATTTATCATGTTGTGGCTGCAGTGCTTACAGTCCTGGGCTCCTGGAGATAGATAAGTCAGGGAGGGAATTCTGCCATACAGTTCTCTCAGAAAAAAAAGCAAGAAAAGACAGGAATAAACAGCAAAGTAGGTCAGTCCGGAAAACAGCTCTCTGTCAGAACACTGTATTATGGAACGAAGTTGTTGTTTTTTCTCTCTCAAAGTTATTGTTCACAAAGAACAGCAAGTCTCTATAGAGGTACAAATCGTTTTATGGCTTTGTGTTCCCATCTTGCTCTTGACTTAAAAAGTGGCCAGCCAATATTTCTCTCTTCTTAGGGCTGCTAAATGTATTGTTTTTAAAATATATAGCTTGTGTAAATTCGTAAACTTGTATCTCTCATTTCCTTATTTCCTCATCATTAGAACTACAAAAAATATGTGTCTAAAGACACATAACTGTGCACTATGTCCAGAACAAAAGCACAGAACTCAAGGCTGACTGTGTGCCAGCACCTTCATCAGTAACAGTTAGAGCGGCATCAGGAAGGCTTGGTGATGATGTTTTAGCCGCCTGTCGATGGAGAAACAGCTGTAGAGCAGCGAGGGCAGGGAGGCTGGCAGGGGGTGGGCCTCAGCGGCTGGGCCAGATTCAGCCCTGATGGCTAATTAAAGGTTTGTGGCCATCAAAAGCGTCCCTGCTTCCCTCTTCCTGGGAGCAGCCTTGCATGGCGTGTGTGCCATGCCAGAGGAGCAGTGAGGCAGGGGTCATCTCTTCCTCACAGCTGTGCATGGCTGCCTCACAAGCTCAACGGGCACCCTGTCCGTTCCCGCACTCCTGCTCCCTCCGTCTGCTGCCGGGAAACGGCTGTCGTCTGCAACTGTCTAATCATATATTAATTACCCATGATCAGTCGGCTTTGATTCAATTTCGGGATGTGTGGCAGGCCCGGCTAATGTAATAAAAACTGATATCCGGACGCTTTGTATGAAGTGATCAGATTTTCCTGGATGAAATTGTTATGTGTTTCTCCGTCTTTGCATTTTGGTAATGGTCACTTTTTGGCAGGGTAGATACTCAGAAATGCTGAATAAACTAGAAAAGGGTGAAGTCTTTGTGTTGGAGTTTTTAGTATTGGTCCAGAGCAGGAGTCCTGAGTCTTCAGAGTAATTAATTTGGCATGCGCTTTTCAACACAATCTTGTTTACACAGCATTTTAACAGCACAGTCCATAAACTGAGTGGACGATACTTGTAGATGGATTCAAAGGGAAGAGGATTGTGAGTGAATGCAGCTTAGAGTTCATTAAAGATGTCTTAGTTAAAGATGTTGAAACGAACTAAGGGAAGAACAGGGTAAAAAAGGAAAATGTTATGCCTAAATGACCTGTTCCACTTAAATAAAAAATGTAATTGAGTTTAAGCTTTTTTGATAAAGATAGTATTAAGATAAATTATACAGATTTTCGGAAGAAAGATGCTGCAGCATATGCTGGAGCTCTCCATTTGTTTGAATGTTTTTGTTGATTTTTCAAACAAAGTAAGATTTCCCTGGGATGATCTGCTGAAGATTAGGCAGTCCACGCCACTCAATCTTCTACCGTTTTTTGATTACTCATACATTTTACTTAATATTGTAGTTGGTGGAGCAGTGGAAATTCACAGCATTAGAGACTGGTGCAAAGTGCAACTGGACAATATGGGTGTGACAGGTGACTGTGATCTCTGAATTTACATACTGCGACCTGACTAATTTCATGCTCACAGTGGAGATAAAAATGACAACAGCTGGCATTGTACCAGTTGAAAATGTCTGACACTAGCAGAGGGTGCTTGGGGCAGTCAGACGGTGCCAGTCAGCTCTCTGAAACCGGCCAGTCTTCATGTGAACTGAGTGACAGGTGATGGAACTGTCAGAGAAGGGAAACAACAAACTGAATTCACCCTGTCAATGTGTTTGTGAACTGATGTATTATTCATCTGAAACAATGACAGAAAGAAGTCGGGTGATGCTTGAAAGCCAGGCTTAATTCATTGAAGACAGTTCAGCCAAAATGTTAAATTCTGCCATATTTACTCAGGCAATATGATTTGATTTTGGTTTACATTTATATTTTAAAGAATCTTCATTCTCTTTTTTTAGTAGTAGCATATAGGTTTTTTGGAATGACATAAAGGTTAGAAAATGTTTATTTTTGGTGGAATTATCTCTTTAAGGCTTGTCGATCTGATGCAGCGTTGGAGACTTCTGAAGACCATGTCTGCTGAGCTCATTATAAAGTATTTTTCTTCCCAAATTAATAACTAATGCATTGATAACATGTGGCCTGATGTTTGAATGTGGCAGGCGTGCTGTTACTGCAACTAGTCAGAGGACATAATTGGGCTTCCATAAACAGTGAAAGCTTTGGGAAAGAGATGGCAGCGGGCAGCACTCTCTGATCACTGATCAGTTTGCTTTTATTATCCGTGTGATGGATGGCTTCTTTTACTCCAGCTTCAGCCATAATGGGACATCTGTGTCTCTTATGACCTAATGGACTATTATGGGATTAACTGCTCGTAGACCCTTTTTGTCCATTAGATCTCTAGTGGACTATGCTTTCTCTTTTTATTTCTCAGTTTATCCTTTTCTGTTTTAAGCCTCACTATGAGTTTTGTGTGTTTTTGGATGTTGAAGTTTAATGTAAAAAATGTGAACCTAAAATTAAAGTCCCTCCATAATAACACTTTTTTACTATTAATATATATAACTTGTTAATAGGGCCGGGACTTTAACGCGTTAATTGAGATTAATTAATTACACAAAAAATAACGCGTTAACTAAGATTAATTAATTACAGAAAAAAAATTCCCGCATTTTTAATAACTTATTTTGCACCGCGGAATGTTTCTCACTGGATGAGTTTCGGCGGGACCGATTATACTGAAGCACCAACTAGCGTTCGCATCAGGGGGCAAGGAACTCGACCGGAAGTTGAAGTCGGGTGTGGGCTGCCATCTTTTAGCAGAACTTCACTTGCGTTAGCATTCCCATTGACTCCCATTCATTTTGGCGTCACTTTGACAGCGAATAACTTTACATCTGAGGCATTTAAAGACTCCGTTTGTCCATTATTTATTTCTAAAGATACATGACAATGTATAAAGGGCTCCATTACCTTCTATGTTACTTTATGGCCCCGTATAAACAGTTTTTGTAAAAAATAGGCTAACGATTGCGTCATAACCACTCAACGCTCTGTCGCATTACCGTACAGACAGGAGGAGAAGCTCGCAGGCAATTAACTTAATATGGCGTACTGGCGTTACATTTTAAAATACTATACAAAATAATTAATCAGAATACTTACTCCTGCTCACTCATGACAAAGAACTCCCCGCTCAAGCTCGCCGTCTCAGCAAGATTAACGATGGCAGTTTGCACGCACAGCCTCTTAGAAGATTTACATCTGTCAGACAGGTTGCTGACGTCGTCAAGCTTCGTTTCAGTCTGCGCGTCAGAAACGGAAGTGCTAAAAAACGCTAAAAATGGGCTTCATTTGTCTCAATTGAGTTCCAATGAGGTCGCTGTGTCCATTTCTTTTACTGTCTATGGTTCGCATATCACCGCAGCAGCACATCGAGTCTCAAGTATCACCTCAACGCAAAACATATAGCAGCTAGCGTGGACTTTACACTTTATGTTGAACTATGTATTATTTTGTTGGTGCAACAGTTTATGTTGAACTCTTTATTGTTTTGGCCAAGGTTATTGAGAGTTGGACTTAGTATGTTATGACCTCTGAAGCAACAGAGAGATGTTTTCTAATAGTCAGTGTTTCCAATGTTCAGAATGTAATTGACAGTATTGTGTTTTACTTAAAAAAACACTTTACAGAAGGTTCCAGCACCTATAAGCTACCTGAATTTCTGAAATGTACTATTTCTAAATTGTTTCTAAATATGCTATTGCTACACTTCATGGCAAAAATTGCACTGGTCTGCTAGACTTGGTTGAACAAAAATAAACAATATTTTGTTGCTTAAGCTTATGTATTCAGTCATTATTCAATGGTATACTATAAATCCATGTGAAAAAAATTACTTCTCACTGTTCTCGGGTCAAATATTTATCTGCGATTAATATGCGATTAATTTCGATTAATTAATTACAAAGCCTCTAATTAATTAGATTATTTTTTTTTATCGAGTCACGGCCCTACTTATTAATAATGTAAAATCTTTCGCAAACCTCAACATTGATCTTTCATATTATACATTAAAATATTGTGATGCCTAAATTTAAACACTTTGGTTTGTTTGTTTTTTTTTTTGTTTTTTTTACATTAAAGTATATCATTTTATTATCAGCCCTCTAACAGTTTTAGATCATAACATCAAATTTCAGGCTTTGCTTTAAAAGCGGGATGACCTGTAAGAAATGGACTGTTTAGGAAACCTTTTCGGTTTTGCAATTTGTCCTTGGTCACCACCACTAGAGGAGCAGAAACGGCACAGAAGCTTTAAACACAATACAAGACAACATTCATGATGCTTCTTCAAGAATCTGACCTCCAAGGAGACACAGAATAGGCCGTTTTTGTCCTGACTAATATTGACCAATTGTTCTAATGTACTGTAGAAAACCACACAAGGATCCAAGTTTAGCTCCTCTGTTCTTCAGTTCAACTGTACACCAGCGCTTACGGCCTTGTTACTTGTTCATTTGTGAATATAGTGCTTGTGTGATTTGCTGAATAGGGACATTACATTTGTGTCACAGATCAGCAGCCTGAACAATGAGATCACTCTTATATCTGAAAGTTCAATCATGTGCCTTTGAGTACGGATGAAAAAGCCAGTGAATTGAGTGAATGAGCTTTCAATCTGGCCCAAATGAAATTGTGCCATGTTTACAGGCTTTGCTGTTGAGTTGATGCGCTCTTAACATTTAGAGATTGCATCCGGTGTAGAGCTCCTACCTTGAAAACCTACACAAAACCAGTACCACGAATAACTTCCTTTGAGGCCAGGTGTGTAAATTCCTTCCACATGACAGGCTGTAAAGGGGCAGCTTTAAAGAAGAGGTGTTTGGTTACCGCAGAACAATGCAAACTGATGGAGGCTTTCACCGGCTCTTCTACTATGTCACCCACTATAGAAAGACACACAAGTGCTAAGAAAGAAAGTAAATATAAATGGCTTGTCAGAATGGAAACCTTGAGATCAGTGTGCTCAGAGTGTCTTCAAAGAATCCGGCTTCAAATACTCCACAGGTCACACCAAAGAGAAGTGAAGAAGGACCGACACACAAAAATATGAATGGTTCAAGTAGCAGTGTCAGAGGTAAGGAACGCCAGGCACTTCAAGCCAGAAGAAAGCACACAGTGTTTCTTCCTCTACTTGACTCAGATCTCAGCTTCCCAATGGCCCTAAACAGTAATACTTCATCATGTTGCGTGTGAGCATGAAATGAGTTGATGTGTGAAAGAAAGTAGCTCATTATTAAGAACTGCATAAAAGAGGATATCTTTTTGGAGAAGAATAGCGTATTATTGTTGTATTAAGCCTCTTTCACACAGACATTCTGGAAAATACATTGATAATGTGTCCCATGATTTGTCCTGTGATCGTTTGATTTTGGTCTATTCACACTGCCAGTGATTTTCTGGAATATGCTGCTGCATTCACATATATCCCATAAAGATGTGTGACATTACGATGTGACGTGTACCTTTCCAAAATGCTGGTGAACTATCTCAGCTTCAGTGTGGATGGTGAGGAGCTCCCTGATCTCTGCCCATATTGTTTGTCATGAATGTTGATCTACCTTCAAAACATCCAGAAATATATTTTCTACGACACACACTTTACTCCATTTGTCCTGCCTTTTGATCACACAGGGCTCGTTCCGGGACTGATCCTGGTAATGTTACTAGGTCCTTTTTTCGGATCAATGTTTGTGTTCACATAAAAAGCACTCTGGCCATTTTATGGCAATTTTCTAGATCAACACTCTGTATGAAAAGGACTTTTTTGAGTTGTCTCGTGTTTGTACATCCTGTCAGATAAAAGTTGACACATTCAAAATATAGATATTTTTTATTATATTATGTCTTAAATGTTCGTTTTGCTTTGCTGAATTATTATTATTATTATTTATTTTATTTTGTTAGTTCTTTCCCATTTTTAAAATGTGTTTATTTTATTCTAGTATGTTTTGTTTTTCCAGTTGGCATTACAAATTAAACCATTAAAAATGGGTTTAATAATTAAAATGACTTAAGGACCAACAACAAACCAGTTGCATGCCATATGGAGGTCATTTGTGCCATAAGATAGATATTAACTTATTAAAAATATTTTATTTTTTATTAGTACATTATGTATTTTGTGTTTTGTTTTGTATTTATTTTGCTTAGCTTTTTTGTTTAAATATTAATTTTATGTATTTAGTTTACTTTGCATTATTATTTTTTATTATTTATGTTTTTTTGCCTGGTTATTTATTTTTTGTTTTTGTTTTGTTTTGGGTTAGTTTTGTTTTGCCAGTTGTTGCTACTACTTAGTTGTTCTAAAATAAAAATTGCTTCAAAAGTTTAAATGTATACAAACACAATACATGGAGTCCATTTGTGCCACAATATAAATATTGACTTATTCAGATGTTTTTTATTTTGTGTTATTTTTTACTTTATTTATTTATTTTTCTTCATTATTATTATTATTATTATTATTATTATTACTATTATTATTATTATTACATTTATGTTGTTTTATCTACTTTATTTATTTTCATTTATTTTTGGTTTGCTTTGCATTATTTGAGTTTTTTGGGGTTTTTTGTTTTCCATCATTTACTTGTAATCTGAATTTGAAATGACTTTAAAAATTAAATCGCTTTAAGACCGACGACAAATTAGTTGCATGCCTCATGGAGGCCATTTGTGGCACAAGTCCTCACCGCTCTACTCCCTGGTGAACAGAATGTCCAAGTCCACAGTACAGCCAAGAGCCTTTGTTCTCCTCTCACTATGCCATGCCTGCATTCCAGCTCCTTGAGAGCTTATAGTCTGGAGAGAGATTTGCTTGTTGGGTCCTGGTGGGCTGGGGCCATGATCAAAGTTGGGCCTTAATTTCCTTCAGCAGCTTAATGAAGAGGCCTCACGCTTACGAGCACACAGCACCGAGCCTGCTGGAAGGTTCACGCTGCACTCAGTGGTTCGCCATCTGCATTAAAATGCTGACTTGGCTTCAAGCAAGGCATGGGGATAGCCATTACTGTATTGTGTCCAGGGCTGCAGAGACGATCCCTCACACAGCTGGGGTCTGTTTGGATCATGTGGACAGAGGCACGTGTTAGAAACAGACCTGCTCTGGCTTTCACAGTATTACGTCCCGTAGAGAGGAGCAGGCGGCCAGCAGAGAGATCTGCCACATTCACCCTTTGAATCATCTGGGCTCTGGTGACTAACTAGCACCAGCAGCCAGAATATCTGCGGACATATGTCAGCCACCTCACATTGTTCTGCAAATGAGATTGTTGATGTGAATCTTAGGAACGTCTATTTACAGTAGAACTAAATGTAGACTGTAAGAGTTGAATATTGTGATTGAAGTCTTTGCATTTTGATGGTCTTTTTGTGTAATTGCTTGCTTTTTCCATTTTTTTTTTCCAAAACATCATCTATTGATGTTTGTCTTAATATCATTAGTTGTGACATTCAATAGAAAATGTCATGTTATCTGTTGACTTTGTATATTATCTGTACCCAGAGATGGGCACAAATACATCAAAAAGTATTATGTTACACATAACAAATACTTGGTCATAAAATGTATTTAATTTAAAATACAAAATACTGGTGTGAGAAATGTATTTTATTAAAATACAAGTAATTTGTCATTTGAAAATACAAAAATACAAACAATATTTACAAGCAATCATTTGAAGTGCAAGAGACAATGCCATTACATTTAGCAATACTGGAGTTAGAAACACACATAAGAGAAAGATAAGTGCTTTCCCCTTCTTGAACAACTTATAAATAATATATGAAAAACCCTAACACTAGACAATAGAACCAACATTTATCCATATTTCTTCTAATTTCTTATGTTCTCTTAAGACACAACCGACATGTCTACACTTAATTTTTTTCATGTTTCTTTATCGTTTCTTTATGAGTGTCAAAAATTTAGCAGTCTTGCAAAACTGTATTGTCATAACGCCTAGTCCTCCTGAAGAGGATGGCTCAAGCTATTTGTCAACAGTAAAGATTATTTCCTAAAAATGTTAATATTTAGCTGTTAAAGTTCTCTATGTAGAATTCAGAAACCCTTGTTATTAGCGACACCATTAAGTGAACTGTGGCCAGCAACTTACTGCTAATGCTCTTGCAAACACTCCATAGTAATGTGAGCGAGTGACCGACATCACATCAACAGATTAGGTTCATTAAAATTAGTTTCCTTTGGATTTCCCCAGCAAGATCACAATCAGTCCTTCGCATAAAAATGTGTCTATGCTCTCATTTGTAAAGTTTTGTTACATGCTGTTCAGACTTTGGCAATTTAAAGCGATTAATACTTGACAATTCTTTCATAAAGCCCCTTTAAAAAGTTTTGTTTTGTCCATACTAACTTTAGCAAGCAAGCTGAAGTCACTCATCAGCTGACAAGTCGAGCACCACAGCTTTTCCTTCTGTCCTGTAGTTACATTCAGCAAGCAAAGTAAAGGTCGACCCATGTATCGGTTTTGCCGATTAATCGGCACTGATAGTTGATTGCTGGAACTTGCTGGAATTGCTGGAATCAGCTATTGGCAAAAATATCATGACTATAGTTTTTTCCTGGTTGCGTCCATTGCTGAAGTGGCTGAGAAGGTCTGCTCGCAGCATTTTTCAGTGAAATGTTTGTCTTTCTGTGGCTCTTATAAAGTCTGTATGCTTCATATAGAGAGCTATAATATAGATCACACTTTTTCTTTCCGTTTTGCTTTTTTCAAACACCAAACTTCAAACCAATCTATACCGCTCTTTTGATCAATCCTGTAGTGAACTTTTGCCAGTTTGGTGATTAAATAATCTGTTTTAGACTTCCACTTGCGATGCCTACCTGCGTGTTCACACAAACACATTGCTGCGCATTTGCTTAGTCTGCGATTGCCATATTTTGTTATTTTGATTAGATAATCATCACGTGTTCTAGAATAGAAGCAATTCAAGCGTAAGTGTATACATGTAATATATATATGTATATAATTTCATGTCCTCTGTGTATATATTTGGCCATCTAGTTGGCCAAAGAGTGTGTGGTAACACTTTATTTTAAGGTAGCCTTGTTACACGTTACATGTACTTACTAATGTAATAACAATAATTTATACATAATTACATAACCTAATCCTAACCCTAACTATATAGTAAGTACATGTAGTTAATTAATATTATTCAGTACTTGTAAAATGTAAATGTATAATTAAACTGTAAAAAAGTCACCTTAAAATAAAGTGTAATCCAGTGTGTTAATTTCAACATCTACTAATACATTTTTTTATATTTTGAAGTTGCTTCTGTTAACATTAGTTAATGAACTCTGAACTAACTTTAATGATCAATATATAATTAATATTGTTATTAATGTACAAAGTAAGGTTCAGTACTGATATTCTGATTTACTGAAAGTAATTAAATATGCATTTTAAATACATTTAATTCAAATATTGCCCATCTCTGTCTGTACCAGGCCCAGATGGAATTTAGCTTTTGTGTCATGTATTAAAACACGGCAAAATGTGTTAAACAGAGATGAAAAGCACAATCATATCAGTCAGAATTTTTTATAAACATTGACTCATCCTCTTGTTGTGGTTGGGACATGAATTCATTATTTAATTTTAATTTTATAATTAAATTTATTTTAATCAATGAATTAATTTTAAACATCATCTGTTCCAACAAAGTCATGCTGGTTTAGACTTTTTAAATAAACATGAGGAGGGCATGGGGTTGGAACATGTCAAAAAAAAAATTATTATAGATTTTTTATTTATTTATTAAACATATTTTACATTCCACAAAAGTCACACAGGTTTGGAACAGCATGAGGGTTAGTAAATAATGATGACATTTTTATTTTTGGGTGAACTTTCCCTTTAAGGAGAAGGAGATTTGTGAATTTGTGAATCTACAGAATTCAGCAGCTACAAATTGCATGTGAGCCTGATTTTCACATATAACAATGATCACAAGAGAGATCGCATCCATGGAAAATAACTGAAAAGCTGTATTGGCTAATGGTGTTTTTAAAAAAGCCAATGCAGCACTTGTACTAGATTTCTCTTGCTAAAGCAATTATGAAATGTCATGAAAACATGACAGGAACTGATGGAAGAGTATATCGGTTTTCCGCAATCATTAGCACCTAATCCCATGAGAAATGACTCACTAATGACGCCTGATAGAAGGGCTGCTGGTGAAATTGAATTGAAAGTGCCACAAAGGATGATCTTGTATAGGAGAGCAATGCTTCACGGCTAGTGCGCGTAGGCTAAACGAATCAGTCTCGAGGTGTCCATTGGTGTACTATCAAGCAGAAGTGCGTGCTTCAACTTGGCAGGGTGGAATAAAACAGCGGGTTGTGATCATACCTGCATGGATGCTCTCTCTCAGAACACACACAGCGCATATTTCATCTCAAACAAACAAGTCTGAAGGGCAAATGCCTTTGGCAATCTCTTTGAGCTGAATGTGGCCACAGAAACTCTGACAGCTAAACAATCAAATCTGAGCTTTGTACAAATAATAAACCTTATTGTCAGTATTAATTGCCATATTGATGCTAGTTTGTATTCCCATGGGTTTGTTTTTCAGCCCTGTGATGGAAAGATATTGTTTATAATTATCTATGAGAACTATTATAATTATATATGGGAATTATATAATAATAGTAATTGCATTTAATATTATACACACACACACACACACACACACACACACACACACACACACCACAATATTTTTATTTGCTGTAGAATCTCACTGTATGATGATTATTTGTATTTTTTGTATTATTATTAATAATATATATGATTGTATATATAATTTAAAAAATATTAAATATTCATTTTGTTATTAAAATTACACGATTTACCGAAGATCTTACTTATTTGAATGAGATTTTTTATTATGTATGATAATTATTAATACTGTATGTGATTGTGTGTGTGTGTGTGTGTGTGTGTACATAATTAAAATATACAGTATATATTAATCTTTTTATTTTGTAATTATAATTATTTGTTAAAATCAACTTAAAATGGCAAAAAAAAAAAAAAAAAAAGATTTATGGATTAGAAAGCTACAGAGCATTTGATGTCCAATCATACTGTAAAATTGGTTCAAATTAATGTTACGGTGCAAAACACGGTTGAATGGTTTGTGATTGTTTCGATGACTGTTAATATAGTACTCTTTGATTTTTAAAAGATATATTGTTATCTAACAGCTTGAATGTTTAGACTGAGTCTTTGTGGGTTTTTCTGACATGTGCCAATGTGAACACCTGCTTCAAACACACTGTTGTTGTTACCATGGTACCACTTCTCACATCACCTAGTTGTAATGGTTTAAACAACAAGATCAAGGCTGTCTCAGCTGTTACTGTCATTGTTGCTAGGCAACTTTGGAATCAGAGTTCAAGGATATAAAGAATAAAGCTTATTGATGTCCACTGCTCACACAGATCACGCTCAGGCCACTGGCAAGTGATGAGAATATAAAAATATACTTCATTGGCATGACTCATATCTTCATATTTTAGTTTAAAAGCGTTTTCTACTGTTAGGGCATTTGATTTGATAATCAATCTGACATAATATAATACTTAGAAATTATATTTGAGATAGTTCTGTAATATGGTGGTTACTGAAATAATTATGTCAAAATAAGTTTGCTGAATAATTTTTATGGTAGCGTTTGTTTCCAGTCTAGGTGTAAGGACCAGTGAAGTTTAGATGTGTTTTTCCCTCCTGAAATCTAAATCATAATAATATTCTCTGGTTTATTTAGCAGTCACCATCCCCCATCTATGCAGTTCATCAGTAGAAAACTCTTTTGGAGTTTAATGAGACTTTTGGAGTGCTTAAATAATGGATGTTTCAACAGTGCCCCCTAGCGGTATGAATTAAGAATTGAAGGCAAGATATTTCATTTCTGCCTAATTAAGTCTTCATTTGACAATGAGAATTAGCATTTTTCATTAACATTTCCTGTGCATTGTGTGGAATTTGCATGTAAGTTGTCATATGTCATATATATTTCATATTTCAAGAGCTTTTATTTGATCTAATGATTTTGATCAGAGATGCCCAAATTTTAAACATGAAGGGCCAAAAATCATTTTAAACATTTTTAACCGCATCAAAACAACAACTTAAATTCTAAACTAAACAACAACAACATCATACATTTCAGTGGAAAAACAAATATTCAAAGAAAATATATAAATACATTATGAAGATAAGCTTCAATGGTATTCTCCCCCTACCCAGGTTTTTTTTCCCTTCCTCTTGTGATATATCATGGTGGGAAAAATCAAATGTTATCATGGTCCAACTTGAAAACAGACATGTTCCTACAGTATAATGCATTCATATGCCTCAAGTAAGTAAGTCTAGACTCAATGGTTTATGTTTTAACTATGAACAAACACGTTTGTCGTGATCCTTCATTTTCTTGATTACTAACCCAACCAAAGTGCATACAGATGTCAAAAAAAATATTGTTGCATTCTTCAGATTTGCCATTTGGTGTCAGGAGAGACTCTGAGGACTGCTTCTTTTCGCTGTAGAGCTGCAACATCCCCAGCAGAGGTGAGCAAAAGACTGTTAACCTGATGCACTTCACAAATAAAATATATGGTCAGTCTGAATAACTTAATATCTCAATTACCTAGGGCACTGATTGAGATCTTTTCCTATATATATATATATAATATATGATACCTTCCTTTGAGCTGTTCTTATGGACTTCTTTTATGGTGTTTTTGCATCCTTTTTGAGGCTTTAAAACTCCAGCCCACATTAATTATAACTACATTGAAAAGTGTTACCATATGCATTGTTAAAACATCTCCATTTGTACAGGTTTTGGAGCAGCATGAGGGTGAGTAAATGATAACAAGTTTCATTTTGTTGCCCCTGTAACATATTTCTCATTCATATCAAAAATATACAAATGCAATAAGTAAAAAATAATAATAATGACACAGAATTCTCTTATTTTATCAAAATCCTTATGTCGTCACTTGCTCTTTCCCATCTGGAACTGAACTCCTTTTCATAGAGCATAGGATTGATCCTCAAAGCTGACTTTCAAGTAACCCTCCTTTACTTTTGACAGCTTTTCTTTTACATATATAATGGATTTTGAAGTTAAACTGTTACTCAATGAGCATCCGTATCTGTCTGTCCACCAGACCTACAGTACAAGTTTCTGACTTTTTATAAAGTAGGAACAGTCCTGGTACAATAGTATGCGCAAGCCACAGTGATGAAGCTTTTGGCTCAGTGATTTACTACAACAAACCTTAATTAACTTGGCATCTTTGAACTTTATTTTATAGATATATACAGTAGCTGGATTCAGTGATGTTAAATCAGCTAGAAAAAGATGTTTAAGCTCATTTACTTTTATAGCCTAACATTGTGAAACCGCCTAAAAAGAGATCAAACGGCTCTAGAGTGAAGTTTGGGTTCATGATCTAGTTTTAAAATGTGTGGATATGAAACTATAGAATTAGTCTTGTGTGTGTACAATTTTTAAGCATTTCTTGATGTAATCAAAATTAATCAGAACATCTTTAAGACACTACACTATATGTATGTATGTAACATAAAACCTATGCAGTGTGTTGGGCATTTTAAGTGATTAAAGGGTTAGTTTACTTTTAGTTGCTGGTCCCCACTGACTTCCATAGTATGAAAAAAAAAACACTATGTAAGTCAATGGTACCAGCAACTAAAGACAAATGATCCCTTTAACCAAATTAAATAATGAATCTGTAATGTTTTGCTCTGAAAGAAAGCACTAAGTGAATTCCTCCGAGCAAAGAAGCAGGTGTTTGTCATGAGGATGCATGATCACTTGGGTGGCTTAACATAGCTCCATGAAGGACAAATGAGTGCTCTGTGAAGAAAAAAGCAATTACAAAGCCATGTAGGACACTCCGCTGGGACCCAGTGAGTGCGTCAGCATTCTATTCAAGGACTGACGGATGTGCTCCACCATCTCGTGTACCAGCTGCACAGAAAAATGCTGCAATTGGGGTGACTGCCATGTCAAGATATGATATGATGCCACCACTTCGCCTGGAACAGGAAGAAGTATGGGGGAAAGTATGTTGATGGACTCTTGTGCTGTAATGGGAGTCCATTAACTTAGCTTTTCATGTCTTCATTCAGTCCACAATGTACTGTGGATAGCCAAACAGCAGCGGCTATTTCTATGCATTTATCAGTATTTATGATTTGTGTTTTTATAATATATAAAGCATATCTTGTTTTATATAAAAACACAAATCATAAAAAAGCGCATATGAAGTCAGAAATACTAGAAAGAATTCACAATTGCAAGATGTAATGTCAGAATTGTGAGATGTAAACTTGCAACTATAAGAAAAAAGTACCAACTCACAATTGTAAACTCACAGTTATGGCTTTTTTTCTTCTTCTCAGAATTGTGAGTTTATATCTTGAAATTCTGAGAGAAAAAAAGAAAAAAGTTGTAATTACCTTTTTCATGTATTGTTTTTCATGGTTAAAATAAGCTTCCATACCTTACAGTACATTGTTGAGAATGATGATAGTGAAATATACTTTTGCAACATTAATGTAGCCAGTGCTTTAGTTTATAAAAATACATTTTACCAGTGTTTGAATTGTTTTTAAAAGGGAGCTTTATAAGTGTTAAATGGACTTGCATTCTCTCCTGTCAAAGCTCAGGATAGTCACTGTTAAATAATTTCTGTCAGGTCCTCGGCAGCCATGCAACTGCATTTCAGATGAATGGGAGTGCTTGTTTTCTCCAGACCTACTTGGTTTCCTCTGCTCATTTGACCTTTAACCCCCATGGTTACAAGGTTTGTTATAGTACATAGTGGTCATAGCTTTGTCTCGGCACCCATGAGAGCTGTTATCAAAAATGGCAGATCCACAAACATTGCGAGTCACAGAAGCAAACACATTTTGAGGATATCATCCTGGGGTCTTCATTTCTCCAACAACTTAAATCATCTGTTCTTTTGTGAGCCCTGACAGAATTTATAAACTCATGTCCGAAGTGGGCAGAGGAATAAATTTGGTGTCAGGCAGATTGACATCTTGAGAAACTGAAGCGTTTGTATTATTATTATATATTTTTTTCAGTGCCTTCCCAGGTGTGGAGGTCGTCATCTCAGATGATAAACAGATTTGACAATGTGCATGCATCATGTTGCACACTGTGATAGTGTTTTTCATTTTACTATAATACAAGCAGCTAAAGGGAAGTCTTTGCATCTATAAGGCCTTATACTTTATGTCTTGCATTTTTAATGTCCGCAAAACCCTCAAGTGAGAATAAACGTCCTGAAGTCCATATGGAGTGTGCACTGGTATTCTTTAAAAAGAGAAAAACAATTTAAACAACAACACGATGGAAATTAAGTATTACTGTTAATTGTACCTAAGTGTAACAGGGTTTCATTTGCTACTATGAGCATCTAACTGTAGGTTATGCTGGTTATTACACAGCGAATCACAAAATAAAAATGTGAAGATTTTGATTTGAGGTTGAATCTTACATTTTCTTTAACCTTACTCTAAGAGAAACAGTCCACCTATAGCAATAAAACGAACAATGCAAAAATATGACATTACTGTATTATTAATATTGCAGTTCTCTGAGGTAATTTTCTCTACAGTTGATAGTGAAATGAAAGATGGCGGTAGTTGTGTTTGTATGAAATGTTAGATCACGAGTCAGTGATGTGATACGAGAGACATGAAAGCAAGCAATCAGAATTGAGAAACCTTCTCCAGAGTGCAGTGTGGTGAGAAGCAATTACAGTACGAGTCATTTTCGCAACATGCTATATTTTTTATGTATTTCATATCTTTTTGTTCTCAAAGCCTCAAAGGGTGCTTGTCAAAGTGTAATTGTGAAATAAAATGCTGCTGTGAAATAAAACCTATACCGAGAATGCCAATTGGATTGTATTTACCTCGATTCATGTACTGTACCCGAGAAAATGAACAAAGCTTACAAAGTAAAAAATCATCTTGCATCTTACCCTGCATCTATTTTTAAGACTATTTATGTCTACTTCATTTTCCAATGCTGTAAAAAGCAACAACAGGGAGTTTTGACCTGATCTGACCCTTAAAACTGACTTTAAAAGTGTAACAGTCTGGTTGAAGCAGTCACATTAATATTTACAATGCAAATTCACAATAACTTTCATATATATTCAAAGTACTTGTATGCAAATCAAAGTTCAGAAGTTGTATGTTAAACCTTACAATTCTCTTTCAATGTAAATCTTTACAGTGTTAAAATGCAATACCTTCTGCAAACACCTTTGCACTTCATTTCCATCTCTAAAACATAGCATGGAATCTAAAAACCAAGTGATTTAGAATGAATGAATAATGACATTAATTTCATGAAACGATCATGGTGTTGATAAAAAAAAATTTAAAATAGAGGGGTGACCAGTTTTTGCAGTGCTTTTCTTGAAAAGGAGAGGTAAAATTTTAGACTTAGCCATTTTCAACCAATAACACTGAATTTAAATCAATATTTCTTAGTTTGATAAATAAATCATCCATGTCCCAGGTCTATGAGAGTTTATCTGTTCATCATTAAGAGCCTCATTTAAAACTTAAATACTGCGAGATCCCTGTTTTATTTCAATGCATTGTTGCATCGCTGTGGGTTTTTAATTTGTGTCTGCAGTTCAGAGATAAAAAAAAAGGCAAGTGGGGGACTCAAGAGTTCCAGCATTTCCTTGAGAGACAACATCACTTAATATTTGTCCTATGCCAATTATGTAAATTAATTTTTAATTTTTTTGTTTGTACAGAGTAATCTCTTGCAGAGAGAATTGAGACTGCCAAGGACTGATGGACCCTGGGTGTTCACAAACTTTGTATTATTTAATTCCATTTATTCAGCATTCTGTCTCATATAAATATGCAATGACTTTTAACATTACTGGGTCACTATTGCATATACATTAATCATTCTTAAGGTTTTTGTTCCTATACAAGGTCTGTGTCTTTTTTTTCTGTGTGGCAAAGATTTATACCCATCCCTGGGTATAATCTGTGCTAACATCTTGGTAACATCTGGTAGCATACACTCTTGAAGTCGAGAGCCTTCTTCTAAAAATCGAATCATGCCACAGGATGTTATTTTTCAACTATCGCATTATGTGTTTTTACAGGGAGGCATATTGCAAGCTGTTGGGTAGCCTGTGCATCTTGTGATGAGAATGATCTTGAAGGTCTTCGTGTATGGCATGATCAGCTTTCAGTGGAGATTCTGATTGCTTCCTGGCCTGGAAAAGACTTTTAAAGAATCTTGAGGGGATGAAGTTGGATTCATGTCATTTCCTGAGTGCGTATGGCAAACACGCTATTTGCTGATAAACAGATGAATCATTCCCAAGTAAATGTGAAAAGTTTATTGAATATTTAGTAGTATGAAACATGGTGGCATTTATCAACAATTCAGCATGTTGGTATTATTCTGAAAGGTCTTTCTGAAGGTCTTTATTAAGGGACTTTACAGTAAGAGAAAAAAGTTTGCAAAATGCAAACACAATAGGACTATATACTCTAGATGTGTTACAAAACATGATGGATTGTCAGACTGCTTGACTGTGGAGCATTGATAGAGGACTAAAGTTTTCCACTCCATAGTAGAGCTGTGAAATCTATAGTATCTCATCCATTCTTTAGAATATAATGTTCTTTTTTAATTTTTAAGTTATTGCAGATATTACTTTGTACACACAGTATATACAGTACACACAAAACAATTTGGATTGTCATAGTGGCACATTGCCAGTTGCATTCACTTCATTCTTATACAAAAGTATGAGATGAATTTAAATGGTTGTGCATCACTATATAGCATATGAAGCATGAAGCAATTCCAATCATGCGTCTACTTTCACTGCTCCTGCACGTTTTTAAAATGCCTAGTGGTGCAGATAACTGTCGTTGATTAATATAACCCAGATGAATCTACAGCCATCTACACCAAATAGATGGTTGAAATTTGCTGGTCAGTAATGATTCCAAGTCATCATCAGCTCTGACCCATGATTATTCCTTTGGAAGATTAGTCTACAATACAGGACATGCAATCAACACAGACTAGGATGGTTCGCAAGACCATGAGGAAGTAGACATAGCTGATTTGATGAGGTCTTGAGCATCTGTAAAGAGCAAAACTTTACAGACAGAATTTTACTTGATGTGTAAAGAAACTATTGCAAACAGTAGAATAGAACTGTTGCAACAATGCATGAAAATGATAGAATTGTATAATTTTATCATGGAAGTTTCACACAGTATGTAGTTTGGGGTTAAATAATTGAATGAATGGTTAACAAACTATTGATTGTCTCAGTAAGCAATAATTAAAACACCAACAATTGCATTTAATAAGAACTGGGATACACAACTTGTGCATAATATTCCAAGTTTTCTGAAATTATACAAAAGTGTTGTAGGGGTTGTTTTCTCAGTTGTAGTGCAGACAAATAAAAGAATCAGTAATTAAGTTCACAAGAAAAGAAGCAGTAAAGGCAGGAGTTCATTTCAGAATGGCCAACAGAACCATGAGAAGGAAATGGTGCAGAAAAACCAGTGAATTAATCAAGCAAATGTGGAAGCAGGCATTATCATGGAGATGAAAACACATAAGAGTAATGCAGAGACAGAAACCTCTGTTGGTGAACTACTGTCTGGATCTTTTTATTTTACAATAAATACTGATACTAGATGCTTAATGAAATTATTTAACTGGTTTTTAGTGAGGAAAAATACATGAAGAAATACTGCCCAACAACAGAATCATCATACCCCCCCCCCCCCCTTTTATTTCCTTAAAGAAATGTTGCCTTGTAGTCCTTGAGTACAAGATCCTTTTTAAGACAGACTGAAGGATGCAGAGAGGTCATATGTGTGGAACAGTGTCACCATAAAATGAAGAACATTATGTGAGTCTCAGGGGAAAGTGAAAATATATTAAAACACTTATGTGTATATATATATATATATATATATATATATATATATATATATATATATATATATATATATATATATATATACACTGTAAAAAATTTCCTGTAGAAATTACAGTAACTTACTGGCAGCAGTTTGCCAGTAACTTACTGTAAATTAAACTTACAGTAAAAATACTGTATTCATATTTACAGTACCATTTAACTTGCTGTAAATGTATTCGCAGTAATATATTTTTTTACTGTAAAACACAATTATGTTTTTTTTCTCCTTTTATATATTTTAATACAATAAAATATTACTTTACACTGTGAAATTTACTGTAATTGGTTCACTTTTATTATGTATTGTAAAACTTTACAAATTATTGTATTTCAACAGGTCTCATGTCTCAGTAGTAAAAACTATAAAAAGAAACAAAAGACTGTTTAACTTCTTTTATTGGTTTAATAGTTAAATTGTAATACTTGAAATAACATTTTAATATTCTTGCAGATTGTACTTTCAGTTTTCCAAAAACTTGAATACATTTCATTTATACATAAAAGTTTCATATTAAGAGCATTTTAAAACAACAGACATGAACAGATTCAGTCATAAGAACAATCTTAAAAATTTACTAATTCAGAAAACTCCTGTGTAGAATGTATTTGCTCTTAGTAGCTTAATAGTTTTGCCAGCTGAAATCCACAAACTCCTTAAAGGGATAGTTCACCCAAAAATCAGAATTAGGTCATTAATAACTTACCCTCATGTCGTTCCAAACCCGTGAGACTTCCGTTTATCTTCAGAACACAGTTTAAGATATTTTAGATTTAGTCCGAGAGCTCTCAGTCCCTCCATTGAAGCTGTGTGTACAGTCTACTGTCCATGTCCAGAAAGGTAAGAAAAACATCATCAAAGTAGTCCATGTGACATCACAGGGTCGGTTAGAATTTTTTGAAGCGTCGAAAATACATTTTGGTCCAAAAATAGCAAAAACTACGACTTTATTCAGCATTGTCTTCTCTTCCGGGTCTGTTGTGAGAGAGTTCAAATCAAAGCAGTTTGTGATATCCAGTTCATGAATCATTCGATGTAACCGGATCTTTTTGAACCAGTTCACCAAATCAAACTGAATCGATTTATACTGTTCGCGTCTCCAATACGCATTAATTCACAAATTACTTAAGCTGTTAACTTTTTTTAATGTGGCTGACTCGTGAACTAGTCAGTATTTTGTTCGTTATCTGGCTCAGCTTGGTGTTCATCTTCAGTTCTCTCCTCACAGCAGTTCACCGGGATACTGGTTTGTTTGAACTCAGAAGTGTCAGCCACATTAAAAAAAGTTAACAGTTTAAGTAATTTGTGGATTAATGCGTATTGGAGATGCGAACCATTTAAAATGATTCAGTTCGATTTGGTGAACTGGTTCAAAAGGATCCAATTACATGGAGTGATTCGTTCGCGAACCGGATATCACAAACTGCTTTGTTTTGAACTCTCTCTCACAACAGACACGGAAGAGAACACAATGCTGAATAAAGTCGTAGTTTTTGCTATTTTTGGACCAAAACGTATTTTCGATGCTTCAAAAAATTCTAACTGACCCTGTGATGTCACATGGACTACTTTGATGATGTTTTTCTTACCTTTCTGGACATGGACAGCAGACCGAACACACAGCTTCAATGGAGGGACAGAGGAGATAAATGGAGGTCTCACGGGTTTGGAACGACATGAGGGTGAGTTATTAATGGGTGAATTAATTTTTTGGGTG
Source organism: Carassius gibelio (assembly GCF_023724105.1). NCBI lineage: Eukaryota > Metazoa > Chordata > Actinopteri > Cypriniformes > Cyprinidae > Carassius > Carassius gibelio. The sequence continues at coordinate 21,642,582 of NC_068390.1, forward strand.
AACTATCCCTTTAATGAAGGAGGATACATGAGGGTTCAGACCAGAGTTCTTCCTTTGCACCATCTTCCCACTTCTTTTGATGACGTGGAACTTTGAGGAGCACTTGCTGTTGTCAGTGTTATCATTTAACCTTTACATAACAGAAAAAAAAGTTAGATCATTTGATGTGAAAAATGTCTAACAAAACAACCAAATACTCACAACACAACCAAATACAGAAATGCACTGCAAATGGCACAGAACACAATGGAAATATTTCCAGGGGACCCAATATGTGACGAACCCGGATGGAGCATGTTTAGTACTCAATGTCTACTTTTGTTTTCTTGCAAAAAATACAGAGATTACATATTTATGACATACAACTTTATATACAATATAAAAAATGTAAAAAGAACATGAGGGTGAGATATTAATCTATACATTAGTAACATTGTAAAAAAAAAATTAATGTTATGTTTAAATAAGTTTCATAGGTAAGAAATGTAAGGTAATGTAGGGTCCAAAGATGAAACAGCTAATTTTAAAGTTGAGACACACACAGATAAATAAAGCATATTACGAAAACTTTTTTTGTATAAAATGTATTTATTTGCAACAGTTATGTTAACAGCAATAATAAGACATTTATGTCCTAAGTACAGCTATTAAGCTGATAGACACCATGCTGCTTTGTCACGAGAACATCCCAGGTTAAAATAATGAGGAAATTACGTTGCCTAAATCCGAAATCGCCCCCTTAACACTCATTCACTCATTTCTACATTAGTCCACTAATACGGTTCACTTGAAGCTGTGAATGAATTCGGACAGCCGTTGATCGCGCATTGGATGTACACAGTCGGGTTCGTCACTTACTGGGGTCCCCTGAAAACATTTCCATTGTGTTCTGTGCCATTTGCGGCGCATTTTCGCGAACGAGATTATGTTATTCTCCCGATGCTCAGTGTTCGAACTATACCGTGTTCTTTGGGGGAGCCCACTTCTTTTTTTGGGGGGGGGGGGGGGGGGGGGTAGAGGTCGTGCACATGCGCATGCCTCAAATAAGGACTTACAACAGCTACAAGTGTATGCACTATTATACATTATGGACACGAGTGCCTCAAAAAAGGACATATAATGACTTACAAAGATACATAACAGCTACAATATGCACTATTATACTTTATCGACACAAATTGATAGGTCAGGAAGACAGCCTTGAATGATGTTGCGCTCTCCTCCGTTAATTTAGAATTCACCTCAATTACTTTATTTGCCAGAATCGCCTTTTGCTTAGTCAATGCCACTTCAATGGCCATCTTGTGTGCAATGCTGTCCCTGTATTTATATATAATTTTTCGCGACTGGTTCTGAGCATTAATCATTAATCCACTCCTCAGACAAGTGCGTGCCAGGTACCTTTTCAGACAGAAGAAGGTTTTTTGCGTCCTTACAAGTTGTAACGAGTGGAAAAAAATGTGGCCCCTTTAAGAGCTGCGCGCTCCCTGTAAAACGGTATGCACTCTGTATGATAATGTATACACGCGCGACTCGAATCCCCCATGTATGCGGGTAATCTCTGTTTGGAAATCATTTTGTTTTAATCTTGTTTGTTTTGTTTTGGTTACGCTGTGGACGGTGGAACATGGGACAGACAATTGCCCGAGTTCGATTGGAGAAATAAAACGAGTCGTTGTTAAATGTCAATCGCCTCCGTGAGTTTTGTCTGGCCTAATAACTTTGTGAGCTATCCATATTTTTTCCCCCTCCTGACACAACGCGTTACAAAGTGATACACCCCAAGCTTCCATCCTTAACACACAGCCATGTATATTGGCTCTTCCAGTCTCTCCACTGCTGGCTGTTCCAGTTTAACGCGAGAGAGGACTCGAAGCAAGAGGGGTTAGGATCCCAGAGATTACTTTTCTTCAGCTTCATGCGTTTTCACTGTGGGCTTGGCTTGAGGTTTACCAGTGCTTGCAGCAGGTGAATCAGTCGTGCGTTATCACTACACAATTTCTTAATAATACCAAAATTAATTGAACTACCTTGTTTTCTTTTTGCCCTGGCTATGATGCTATTACTGCATAATGGAAGGACTTTGCGCACGATAAATGGCCTCCAACGTTTATTTTTTTCTACGAACCTATGACATACTAACATGGAATTTGCAGCGCAGCACCCCCACACCTTGATGCTGTGACGTCTTTAATCTTTATTGAAGTTAATTAGGTTTTAATCGTCGTCATGCATGAATGAATAATATTTTTGCCATCATAATCACATTACAAAACTGAAATTGCACTTGAAAATATTCACATTGTCAGTATTTTTTGAGACCCCCCAAAATTTCAGATTTCTCGTTTTCAGGGGAGCCCATGTCTTATTAAGGGGAGCCGAGCTCCCCCTAGCTCCCCCGTAGTTCGCACTATGCCGATGCTGATGTACAGAACAAATGTTACATTTGAAGTAGACATATTTTTCTCTTGGTTGTTTAGTTTCCTTAACTTTATGTGTTTGCGGTAACGTTAAATGTGAGACTGAGGGGCGGAGAGGCTTTGGAAAGTGTATGAGCATTCAGGAACTGCACACGAAAACCTTAAATTCGCCGTGTTTTTATGCCCTTTGGCATGATTAATAAAGGCGTATAATGTCTCCACAGAGACGCCAGTGTTTGCACACGACACGAACATTGCGGGTTTTACTCTAGCACTACAAGCATGACGTGCATTTATATGGGGTAATCAGTTAACAGCAAGCGATAATAGCGGGAAAAAATCCGACTGACTTTAAGCTAAATCCACGAAAGCTTTGTTGTTCGGCTAACAGTTCACATGAACACTCACCAGCTCCTGGAGTGGTCAAACCCAAGGCAGAGACCCGTTAATGTCCATATTTTGACGGTGAAACGTTCAGAAAAGGGAAAGAAACGAAAGAAATATGAATGTTTGCACAGTGTCACCACAACTCTCTCTAGCTCTCTTCACAGCATAAATGTGAGGTGACTGCGCGCCATACAGTGGCAGCGTTTTTTTTATTTATATTTTTGTTTTAGTTAAAGCAAAGATATAATATATTTAAAGTAAAAGAAGTAATATTTGTACCCACCTTTGCATCTGACTGGTTCTTTTCGCATCTGTGTGTCTTGTTTTCTTCTTTCTCCAAGTGGGATATAAAACTTGATCTGTGATTGGTCAGGTTTCGCGCTCATTTTTTCTTTACTGTATTTAAATTTACAGTAAATTAAAAATACTGTAATTTAGTGTCGCCAAGAGGGTATTCCCCAAAATGGTACTTTAAAATACAGTAATATGCTGTATAACTGTCCTACAGTAAAATACAGTTCATTTTACAGTTAAATACTGTTAAATTTACAGACATTTCTAACAGTGTATATATATATATATATATATATATATATATATATATATATATATATATATATATATGGAATAAATACAAAATGACTCTATAAATGGGTGTTGATAAGCATCTTCTGTAAATTCATTTATTCAAATCAGGGATCAACTTGATGGAGCAGCTGTTGTAGACCAGCTTATATTCACTCCATTTGTTATACAAAGGTTTAAAGATAGTTGTTGGCATTATATATACACATATATATGTTTTTCTGTTTTTTTTTTACTCTTACCCCCACACCTCCATAAAAATATCTAAGTTATATATACAGAGAGAGTGAGAGAGAGAATTTTAACATACCCATCTGAACACTTTCCAGTCTGTTTGGGCTTCAGTTTTAGTTCGATTCTTGTACTTCACTTTACTTAAAGCATATGAAGCATTCTGCCACAGTGACATGTAGACACTATATTTGTGCAGTGATTGAGATGTTGAATTGAATTAGAAACTCTGTGAGGACTTGTTATGTGGGTTCACAATCTTAAAAATTCCTAGATGAGTGATTGACTCTGTCATTCTAGGAATCTTGTTTTGCTGAACGGCAAATAAATACGATTACCTTGCTTTCAGGAGTCTACCCTGTTCTTGTGTATTACCTCATCAGTTTGATTTTTGGCTAGAAGATGGGTCAGAGTTATGGGCAGCTCAGTGTTGCTTTCTGTCATGCAGGTCAAGGAGTCTGCTGGAGACATTGACTACCTGACTAAGATGCTCCTTTTGTTTTCTCTCCTGTCAATGGATCAATAGCGGCAGGTGTTGTTAGCAATTATTCCACCCTGCATGTTCACTCTGTTTTGTGTGTATCGTTGCCCTGAGTGATGCTGACAGGTGCGCAAAGGGTTTGCTCTCGCAGACCATCCACATTTCTCATTTCTCATTACAGAATCAGTTGTTGCACAATAATTCCCCATTTGTATTGTAATTTTTGAGCAATTTCATATTTTACAGACAGTCCATTGAGAGATTCACATGATAATAAAAAGTATTTGTGTTTGAAATGCTAATTTGGGAGAGAGACACCGCTTATGTAAATGTCTTAATGCTGTGTCCCTGGTAGATTAAATTTATCTCACCAATGTCATTTATTTCATTTGTTAAATATATATATATATATATATATATATATATATATATATATATATATATATATATATATATATATATATAAGCTTCCAGTTATCATAATAGCAGTGCTATAATAATCAGGTCCATTCTTAGGTGTCCTGACCCCCAATTTTAAGTCTGGGCTTAAAATTGACATTAAAGGTTTTAAGGGATGTGTCTACTGATGTATTATGAGTGTATTAGCAGAAATACTGCCCTCCGGCCTTCTGCCATCCTCATTGCTGCTAATTGAGTTGTGTGAAAGCTTGAATGGTAAAATGTACTAAAATTGAGTGGTGCATGTGGTTATAAAATAATAATAAAAAACACCATAACTTAGCCACCTTATGATTTAAGAAACAGAAAGATCACATGTAGTTTCATATATATATATATATTCATACATAAATTGTTGCACTGATTTGTACATTTGCACATTTTCATGGATGTCATATTTGAGTTTGAACTCTAGCATTGTTAATTGTTGTTGTTGTTTTTTTCCTGTAAGTATCTTATGGTGGTGACAGTGGACTGCATGGGGGCATCAGGAGGAGATTGCATGAAGGTTACATGTGAAAACGATCTTTGAGTAGTGCTGGCTTGTCAATCAGAGCAAACAGGCATTATCATGACATTGTGAGTGAAGTTAACCCTCCTGACCTCATCTCTGTGCCTCTCTTCTGCTGCTTTGTAGGATTGCTGAGGCCGAGGCCATCTTGTCTGTGGACGCAAATGGAGGTTTGGCAAGGTACAGTGTGTGTGTGTGTGTGTGTGTGTGTGTGTGTGTGTGTGTGTGTGTGTGTGTGTGTGTGAATGCGGCTGTAAGATTTCTTTCTGTTACACTATATGCAGCCTTCTGAGCGACCTTACACTAAAAGGTTAATCCCTCTGCAAGACTGGTTATTGCTTTCAAAAGCACATCATTATATACAATCGAATGCCACTTATAATAAATCTAACATAGCAGATGTATAATGTCTTGAAAGTACACTACAAAGTAGAGTTCTCTTTATATTCAAGCTAATGGAAGTACTTCATGTAAAAGACATCTACAGTAACTTTGAAGTGATCACAGTTAATTAGTAATTGCTGAATAGTCACTGTTTGAGAACAGCCAGTTATCAGCTAAAATTGTCTGGCAGTTGGCACTTTGATATATGCTTAGAAACATGAATTAGTTATTAATTTCCTCTTATTTAAAAGCTGTAACAGTCTCTTGATAGTCTAAGTAAGATATTGGCAAACTTGGCATAGAGAAAAATACTGACTGAATCAGAAAATCTGTGACCGAACAGAGCAACTACCAAACAATAACTGTGAATTGTTCATAAAGCTACATTCTATTGTAGGGCTGCCATTTTGAAGGCACTTATAACCAAGACTAAAACACCATAATACACAAATGTGCAAAGAGCACATGGATAGGTAATAAAAAATTATGTGGTGTGAATGAGACCGACTATTTCCAATCACCAATCTAAAGCCCATTGATTTTTAGGACAGTGTTTTCAGCCTTCAGATACCCCAGAGATTTCTTTTGTTTTATCAGAGCTGGAAGCTTTACTCCCACGACACATAGTTCAAAATGTTTATGCTAGCATTCCCAGCAAGACTAAAGTAATATGTGTATACTGTATGTGTTCTTTTGAAGAAATGCAAATTGGGACTTTAATTATTCTTTCTGTTCAAACAGGTGGCAACAAGTGATGTCTTTCTAAGGAGTCAGAATTGAACAGATGACTAAACTGATTCAGGATCCCACTGCGTGGAGTTTGTTTGTTAAACTTGAAAGCAATATCAAACCGGACTAATTATGAACACAGCTCTTGAATAGCACTCATGTTATATTACTTAAATACAGGCTATAATTTCTGTGTATTTGTCTTGGTGTGCATGATGAATTTTTTTACATCATTTCTATATAATGACTTTACCATAAAGCAAGGTAATCCATCTAATGGAGATGAACAGCATTTACACTCAGTTCTGAGTGAATGACACATTTAGCAAACACATACTGTGTAAAGCAAAGGCACTGCAAGCATGTCCTTTAAAGTGATTTTTGTCTTGTTCTTTCTTTATTAAAAAGCTTTAAAAGTGTAGAATTTGAAAGTACTGCTGGCAAGTGCCCACCTTCACTCAAAAGGTCAGATTTTTTCACAAACATGTATCCAAAGTCATCTATCATCTTGGTTTGTGTCTTTTACTTGAGTTTGCTCTTTCAGTAAAGGTCTGACTGTAGAGGTTTCTGTCTGATTATACAATCATCAGAGGTACTCTGGTGAAGAGTAGTGGAAAAGTAGTGTCAAATAAGCTCTATATTTATTGCTTGAGTTGTCTACATTTCAAATGTCGTTATCTAAAATGTTTAAATGACTAAATTAAATGCAAAGTGTTACATAGCTTTTCTAGAGAACCCCCAGATCAGAGACTGGGAACAGAGACTGAAATGCTTTTCACTGAGGTAAAGAACTTACACCAAGTGGTTCTTAGCTGGCAGAACATTGTGTCAGGAAAATAAACAGATTGTGTACAAGTAATTACCAGAGCAATTAGCTGAGAATGCAAGCCAAGTGGCTAAGTTTATACCTCAAATGCCAAAAACACTCCAGATACTGTCACATTGTGCATACAGATCACGTACTGACACAATAATAATGAATGTCTCATATTAGAATTGAAATAACATGCTGATAATAATAATCTGCAGTGCAATTGCAGTGCTGGTTAAAGTGGAGTGTCTTTTGCACGGATAATAAGGAAAGGTCAGAACTGATTCTTTTTTTATTACAAGGTGACGATCAGACCAAAAGAAAAAAAAAAAATCGAACGCCACAGAGGTTTTTAATCAGTATTTTATTTTGTTTTCCTGAAAGAAATAAGTATACTTAAAACCTTTAAAAATTCAAGAAATATTAAATACAAGCTTTTGTCTAATATTTTGTAATATTTATATTTACAATAATTCTGCATATTATTTTACGTATTAATTCAAGTCATTCTCTGAAAGCAATTCTTAAAACATTACACAATTCAGCTTTTTAAGTATATATATTGATTAAAACAAATATATTTTAAATATTTTAAGGATGCTCATGTATGAAACAAAATAGTGATATATTATAATTATTATAATTATAATAATAATTGTTATTTGTTTTTGAGGGCTTTGTTTGAATTGGTATTTCTTGTGATTCTGTGAGATTTAGCTGAGAATTTGCTGCTAATGAAGCTGTTCTTGTTTTAGACCATAATACAATTTTGACTTGAATAATATCTTGTCTATGCTATACCAAAGATAAAATATATGCAGAAATTAGCATGTAAAGGAGATAAGCAACTGTAAATGTATTCGCATTGAATTATCTGTCTGACTGACGACAAGGCTCCATTTCTCTTAAAATAAGAAAGCATTTTTTATGTTTTCATCCAATGATCTTTGCAGAACATCTCATGAAATGCAGGCCCCATTGGCAACCTTCAGACTAACAAGACTGGTCATGTGTTTTGACACTAACTGCATAAAATGGATGTTGAAAATCCCCCTAACTTCAGCAAACAAGCGAGCAGCTTAGTAGGATTTAATAAGGATTACATTGCAATGCCTCATCTAGCAAATATTAAAATAACCTTTTCAAATTTGAGCCTATGCACAGTAAATACGATTCTTCATGTTCAACTCAAACAATTTGCTGTCGTGGGTAGGCTATATTGTGACATTTGAAATTTGAGATTGAAAAGTAAAAACACTTGAATATTGAGCTCTTATTTATTTATTTATTGCAGCAAATTGAATTAGATGTGATAAAATGTCTGGATATTCCATGCTGTATAAGAGGTAGGAATTGGGACTGTGTTCCTCTGTGTTAAAGGCAGTATGAGTGTCTGAAAGAATCAAATAGATAATTGTGGAGACCAACCGTAGCACAGTCATTTTCACAGATGTATTCAGTTCTTTGTGAAGCACCAGACCACTGAACCAATCAGCAATATTCTTTTTTTTCTCTGAGCTATTTGACAGTTTGTGAGATTAGCTTGTTAGAATGTGAAAATCTGACCTGTTGCCATCTGTCATGATGGGGTCTGAGAAAGCATCATGGGATATTTGGCATACATTACAGTATGTTCTCTGAGGGCATGAAACAATCCCAATATTCATGCCCACCAGCAGCGATTAGCAGAACCACTTTTACAAATATTACTATAGAGGGCAAAGCTGGAGCAGAGAAAATTGATGATTCTCTTTTGTCCTTTACGCTGTTTGAGCTCGGAAAGAGACCATTACTTGTTTTTGTATGCAAAAAGCAAAAAGACAACCTTGAATGTGACTTTATTTTTGTAAGTGTGCACTTTTCTTTTAGACTCAACGCTCTTTAACTTATTTAGCTTATTTAAAGGGGATAGTTCACACAAAAATGAAAACTTTGTCATCATTTACCCTCCCTCATGTTGTTCATTTGTGTTCATTCTTCTGCTTTTTTATATACTTTTAACTAAAGAAGCATATTTCTTCATGTTTCTTACATATGTGACCCTGGACCACAAAACCAGTCATAAGTGTAGGTTTTCATCTGAAAGCTGAATAAATAAACTTTCCAATGATGTATGGTGTGTTATGATAGGACAATATTTGGCCGAGATATGGCTATTTGAAAATCTGAAATCTGAGGGTGCAAAAAAAAAAAAACTAAATGTTGAGAAAATTGTCTTTGAAGTTGTCTGAATGAAGTCCTTAGCAATGCTGATTAACAATCAAAAATTAAGTTTTCATATATTTGCAGTAGGAAATTTACTAAATATCTTCATGGAACATTGAAAAATCAATCAATTTGACCCATGCAATGTATTTTTGGCTATTGCTACAAGTGACTTAAGTGACCCAGTGACCTAAGACTGGTTTTGTGGTCCAGGGTCACATTTGTGCAATCTTAACAGGTACAGTGCATGCATATAATTTTCTCATTACTAGGATTTTTTTTTTGTTTTTTTTCAAAAGTTACTGCTTGACCTATATCTATCCTATATGTAGTGTCCTCCACATGCAATTTCATGCCTGGCACCCCATTACCTGCGTTGCATTATCAAACCGCACACCCCAGCCCAGCTGCCATCGCCAGCTGTCTAATTCACTTGTGTCGCCACATGAGACGGGCCTGCCTATCTAGATAAGAAATTTTGCCCATCCTCTCACTTTAGTTGTGGAACATGGTTCCAACTGATGTTAGAAGGGACTTATTCTTATTTTTTATAGCTTACGGTAACAAAATCGATAGACAGTCAGGTCTAGTCAGGTGAAAGAGAAGAGATGTATTTTTATTCTCATCTTCCTCTCTCAATAAAGTTGAGATTGGATGAATCGTTGAATAATAGCAAATCAATGGAGTAATCAACTCCATTAATCCCGGAGGCATTCCATATGGGCAGTATTGGGATGTTGTTCTCTATATGAAGGATAGAGGTCGGCCTAAAGTGAACCGCTGTGAATGTGATTTAATCTTCACTTGAGATGAAGGCTTGTCTTTTTTTATGAGAGCTGTGACCTTTCTTAAGTATATAGCTAATGACATTGAGGCTCCTGTTGCAGTATCGGCATGCCAATTCACCGTTGTCTGATTTCTTCTTCATTACCGTAGAAGCCTCATCAGACTAACAGGCAGAGCGGCTGGAATAATCACTATTCAAGTATTCCAGTTGTAGACTACAAAAGAATATCTAATAGCATTTCGAAGGAACACGGTGCAGATATTAGCTTGTGCCTCCAGCCATTTAAGCTGTCTTAAATATAAAGACAAGGGTAGAAGCATTGCACTTCAGGATTAAAAAACCTAATAACTGAGTTTGACTTTTGTAGCCTACACATCATCATTGCACTTTGGAGCTCTAAGGTTGTTTGTTTAATTATTATGAACACATTCGTAAGTGTTTTGGCAGAGTTTGGATATGCCAGTTGGACACTGTATAACATGTGTCCCACGTATTATATAATGTGTGAGTGAGTCTGAGGAAAACACCCCAGGAAGTCTTCCTGGATTGTGTGTGTGTGTGTGTTCAAAAGTGGCTTTACAACGGAAAATGTATGAAGCACTCCAGCACTTCAAACACCGTCTGAAATGTGTCATGATCCACTGTGAAGTTCATTTCCTTTTCAGATTTGTGTCTGGATTTCCTTTCAGTTGACTATGCCAAAGCTTTGCATATTTACACAACAACCAGTCAAGATGTTAGAAGCATTTCACTCCATCCAATTCTAAATGGTTTGATTGAATGTAGCAGTTTTGGCCTGAGTTACTTTTTGCACTACACATTTTAAAATCAGATCTTTGCACAACAACAACTGATTTAGCTGATTTTCAGTGTTCGAGAATATAAAAAAGAGCAGTAAGGACTGATTTTTCTGGTGGCTGGGGTTTCTATGGTTTCTGGAGGAGGACCTAATGACATCCCATTAATAAGATTGAACATTTAGGTTGAAATAATTGAAACCCAGTGAATCGCTTATCTGAGATATATTCATTAGAGTAGCTCTAAATGCCTCAGTGAGCTTTGCTTGACATATTCTTTATTTCTTTGGAGAAGTTTATGCATGAATATGCTCAGTATTCCATTCTGTCTGTCACGACGAGCATTGTTAAAAATAAAACAATAAACCCAACGGCTCAATCTAACCTGACTGCTAGATTTTTGTGTGTTACCTACTTTGGAAAATATGTTTTATTGGATATTTCTGTCAAGCAAGGAAATGTTCATCAGAGCAAGAAGATGTAGTTCTGGCACCAGTGTCAACATAAGTTGTTTCCTGTTGTAGAATTTGATGTGCAGATGGGACATCCTCAGTGCTCATGTTTAATGTATACAGGATGTTCTTTTTCACAGCAAATGAGAAATGACCTTACAAGATGTCAGTAGTGTTCCATATTAATGTGCAGGAGTGAATCCACTAATCCCCACCTGTGAATGCTTTTTTCAAAAGTGCCTCTGTGATATACCAGCTTACAAAATGAAGTGGAGACCCATATGGCCTGACCCATAGGCAAAAAGGTCAGTTGAGTTTTGCCTTTAAACATCAAAAGCAAAGTAAATGCCCTTTCACATCAAATGCAAAGTATAATGTAAAACAAATTGCAGAAAGATTCATTCACACCAACACTGAAACAATTTTTCGCCAAGCTAAATAAAAGCTCATTTAAACTTCCAGTTCTTCTGTTATTTATGAAACAAACCCAAAATGGGATGTTTAAAAAAAAGTTTTTTTCTCTCTTTCAAAAAATGTTGCTGATGAGGAAATGAGGCAATTTTGAGGCATTAGCTGTTGGAATTGAAATATTACCATGCAGTCTGGTGGCTTAATGTTGGCTGGTTGATTTGCAATTGTGACGATAGTGGCAGGGCCGAGAGCCGTGGGTCTGGAGCATATCTCATGCAAAACATTACAAATTTGCCATGACATCACCATGACTCTTCCATGTATTTTTGCAAATAAATCGAAGAAATATGGTTTGATTAATGCCAACATTCATATGTTAGCTGAATTGGAAACAGAGTTAAAATTATAAGCTTAGATATATTTAGTACATTTACACTGTATGCATAACAGGATAAGATTTGCATTTTAGTATGCAACAGATGATACAGTGGAAGGTTAATTAACATCACGTTAATTAATCAAAATATGCATCCGGATTTGGGTTTGAACATTGCATCTGGTAAAAATGTTTTTGTTGTTGTTGTTGTTGTTTTGTCCCATTACCATTTAGATCATGAAAGAGTGATTGTCAAACGTGTGTGTGTGTGTGTGTGTGGTCAATAGATGGCTGTCTGTTCATTGAGATAAGACCAGGTAATGGCTGATCTCTTTACTTCCAGGCACTCTGTGACATTGCACAAAATGTTTTTATTAGTGCTTGCAGAAGATGTAAAGCATCGTTAAGAAATCGGCAGCATTCAAAAACATATTATGTGCCCATGCTAAAATGTTAATGACACATATTGAAGTGAAAATTCCTTCATCCATTCAGTCATTCAATATACTTAATAAGCTGTAAGGAAAAGAGCAGTGTGAACATTCTTTAAAACTTCCACTTTTCCACTTCCACAAGAAGCAAGAAAAGTCAAAGAATGTCATGAGGGTGACTATTATCCACTTAAGTGCTTATGATGTTGATAAGTCAAAAATACATATAGTACAGTATATATTATAATATTTGACACATTTACATTTCAAAAGAGAAGCAGAATTCAAAGGTCCTTGGATTCTTGGATAACCCTTTCTAAGTAATTACCTAGGATTTGAAAAGATGTTCAGATGTCTTTTATGGTCTCTGTAGCAACCGCTGGTATAATATATTATAGGAGGCACACTGATGAGAAAAATTTCAATGTTAATAGAAGCCTGGAGGAGGTGATATGTATTGATGCATTGAAAAGGTGCGTAAGCACCGCTCAATTATACTTGCAATTATGCCCATAGAGAAGTGGAAGGGAAAATATCTGCCTAATATAGTAATGGAAATATTTGTTACAGCAATTACTGCCTGTGATGTTTGTCCAAGGTATTACGGATGATTTTGCTGAAAGGTTTGCCTTAATGATTTGTAGTTTTTATGCCCCTGGTCAAGGCTTTTTAATTTCATTGGCTGAGCTATACAAGCGCTCTGTGCATTTAAAACTTCACATTTACTCAGAACTGAAAAAATAATGATGTTAAAAAAAATCTATTTAATTACTTTGAAGTCTGAAGTATGCAGTTAATTACATAATCATTACACAGACAGTCTTATTGCTGGATGTATGTTAAAGCCCTGGAGTGAGGGGAATAAAACATTGCTTTTCTGCCACAGTACTTAACACTGTTACTGCTCTAAATGCTTTAACGGACCATTTTCAGCACATTTATGACTAACTGAGACCATTGAAATTGTTAAAATGATGACTTTTGCCATACTGTAACTCAAAAAGCTTGACAGTAGTGATGACATCTTACTGTGCCAGCAGATTCCCAGTAGTCTCTGATGATGTTTTTAAAGTTGGATAGATCGATATAGCAAAAAAAGCCTTGGCTAAATCCTGTTAGAAACCTCAACCTTACCATTGATCTGGGTGAGAATGAAATTCTGTTCAAACTTCCTCCCCACCGAGGAGACTTCTAAGGCTGATTCAACATTACACAGACGTAAAGATGCGGCAGAGACATTCAGGAGGCTTATCTTCAGAGGTTTCAAAACATCCCTCACCACATGCTATATGCTAGGCTTAGGGGAACAGATGCATATTTATCATTGAGCTAGCAGACAGGAAGGATTTGATGGATGTACATAAAGCAGTCTGTCAGTGAGTTGAGGATGCAGTATGCAGTGTGTAGTTTGTAAGTAGTGGATTAGTTTCTAACATAAATATTCATGTATTCTGGACTCAGAGTACAGAAAAGTAAAGACAAAGCATGGTAAAGACAGTTATTTGTTGTTACTGGTCATTTTAAGTAGTATCAGTTATAGTTGTTGCACTGCATGTTGATTGTACCCATTTTACTTCCTTCATTACTTTCCCCGATTCATAGCCTGCAATGTTTCCATGTGCTGAACACTCTTATAAATTAATATTTGGCTTTAAATTAAATGCATAATAGTTTACCAAATCAAGCAGTTGTATCATTTCCAACACTTTTGTTTCATTTTCCAGTCCAGTGGTGAGATTATAAGATTTCGTATGCTGCAAATGACTGTTTTCAGTAGTCTGTTCACGTACACATATTATTTCTCAACAATATTTTCAGGTAACCGACAAACTATAACTGCAATGCATGCAATAAAATCTTTCTCTGAACAAATCAATCAATACATTTAAAAAAATCATTTTGACTGTGTAAAATAACTTGAAATCATATGTGAAGGCTTTTTGAATTTGGCTTGGTTTTCCCTGCAGCTTTCAAGCTTCCCGTCGTCATGGGAACAGCCGAAATGACCTGGAAGATACCCTATGGAAAATGAATTCTATTCATTGAAATGAAGTTAATGGGCATCTTATGGGTACACCACCAACAGCTCTCGTTTCTATTCTGCACTGATGGCTAATAGCATAATGGCAGTCATTCACTTATCTGTAGCTCTTCACAACAACTGTAACTGACCCTTTCTGATCAGACCTCTAGCAAACACTCCTAACCAATAAATCCTTTATTAAGCTTTCAGCGCTTTTCCACCACCAGTGTTTGATATTTGTGGAGACAACCGCTAATTGCATTTTCTCTGGCAGGCAGGCAGAAAAACGTGATCTCTGGTTACCAGATGTTTTTACAAATACAAATAAAACCTTTTACTCTTTATTAAATCACATTTTATTAATTGCGTATACAGTAGCTAACATGTAAAAGTGCATTTCTGCCTCATAGTAAAAAATAAATAAAAAAATCGAGTAAGGGAAATAAGAAATAAGGAAAATAGGAAATAAGTAAGAGGTTAAAATAACAAATAAAGCTGTATATGTTGTTTCGATTGTCCTGTTGTTTTTCTTTTTTTGTTTTGCTCTATGGACAGCTGTGCTTCAAGGAGGTTTTAACATTGTATCTTTCCTCATTCATGAATCATTTCATTCCAGCCCATTCGGTGGAGGTATAACACACGATTACATCGCTCTGCTAACCACTAAAATAAGAAGAGGAGTGAGCTTATAATTAATGTTTACAATTGCTGTTAAAGTCAAATTTGAGCTGTAGTGTTTGTAATGCTGTGGATGTTTGCCTGGTTAGCTTGGCATAATTAGCCCTTGCTGGTAAATGTTGTAACTAACTACACTTCTCTACAGTCATTAAAAAGTAGTGTGATTAATAGTTTTTTATTATTATTGTTATTATTTACAAGCAATATATGAATTGCATGTATTTCATTGTGTTATAATAATATTTTCCATGTGTTCTGCCTTTGAATTTACAGCCTAAGATAGCTGCTAGTAAAAAGAGATTTTTTACAGTGAGGTCAGCCAAACAGCATTGACATGATGTATTTTTTCCGCTACTGCTGGGTCACATGACATTTATGGCTCGGGTAATTGGCTTTATGTAATATAAATCTCTTTGGTGTTTTATCAGTGTTATGTTTGTATTGTTTAATGTATTACTTCAAAAATTTTCTTTTGTATTTTATGTATAAAAATAGACATCAAGATAATAATAGTGCAATATGTACTTATTAGCTAGTTTTCCATGTAAACCCCTTTGTACCAAATCCACTATTTTTCTTATGCTGCTACTGGTCTTGGCTGACATATTCTTTAAAAGGGTCACCCTTTCATTTTGTTTTGCCATCTTTGTTTGCAATAGCAATTGCAAAGAATTTTTATTTGATGAACTGTGCAGCAGGTAAGTGGATGCTTTAGGTCCACAATATAATGAGAATGCATGTTGGTTAAGGCTTACCGGTCACTCCTCTATCTTGCCTCAACAAAGCATCATCCCATTCAATTAAACAATACTCTGACCTTATCTTTTTTTTTTTTTTTTTTTTTTTTTTTTTTTTATCAATAACCATGATAAACAGTAGTGTCGAGTTTGACCAACCACAAAAGTCTCTGGGTGAACCAGATAGCAAAAGCACACAACTTGCTGAAACTTACAGTATGAGAGCAGGAGTTGCTTTACTAACAATGGCTTCCATACATCAATGTCTATGGGAATTGTTAGCCATTCTAGAGGTGGAGAAACAGCAACATATGGCAGAATGACGTACAATCGATATCTTGATGTCTAAATGATTGTGTCAGTTGGAATCAATATATTTATTAAGTGTTGTACAGTGAGAACTGATTGTATCCTTGATTAAAATAACCTAGGTTTTTATATTTAAGTATTCAATTTCTGCACCACCAAATCAGAATTGCAAAAAAATTGATGTCGACATAATATACATCTTGGTCTGCATGACTAATATATAAATGACAGCATTTCCTGTACAGAATACGGACAGTTTCTGTAAATTCACTTCTGCTGGAATAATTTCAAGGGTCTGGCACAAATTAACAGCAGTTGATTCATTTCATTCTGTTCTGGTAAGCTGCTTAATGACAAATTATTTCCTGCCTGCTTATGGGTTATAATTATGTATTAAAGTAGTGTAAATTGACTTCCCAGTGGCTTTTTGTGTTGTGTCCCCAAGAATCCTCTGTTTGCTCTTGAAGTAATTTAAAATATATTGAATAACTTGTTTTGATGACGAAATCATTTTTTTTTTCATAAACTAATATAGGAAGGCAACATGAAAATGCCTTTTATATTGATCTGTATTATAAATAATATTATTTAAAGATTTCAAATCCACAATGCATATAATTTTTATTCTAAATTTGATTATTTAATGATTTCAAAGCCAAAGCAATTCTTTATTTTATTCAGTTGTTCAGTCTTATGTCCTCTTTCTCTCCCATCATTTTTGCTTTGATAATTTTTAACAGTGATCATTTTTGAGAGATCATTACCCCAAAATTTGGAAGATCTGATGAAGCTGCCAACCAGCTGCTCTGTGATGTTATTTACCAGCCCATATTTGTGTCAGTTTTGATAAAACAAGGAAGGGAGGAAGATGATGATGTGGAAGAGGATGCAAGCTGACGTATGTGAGTATGTGAGGTAGAAAGAGAAAGTAAACACACAGAGGGGAATTGAAACATTTGAAGGTCTTGCAGGTGCTTTAAGTGACTTTGGTGACTAAATCGCCATAGGCAAGTACTATATCCTCCACAAATGCCTCACTGGCAATTCCTTTTGGAGCCTGTTTTCAATTATTTACAAAGGTATAGAACATTAATGAGAATGGTTCCGCATATAAAATGTTTAGCACACTATTTTGACACATTTGTGGTGGACTAACAGGCCCAAGTGAATATTTTGTAATTATAATAGCAAATTATATCTTTAATATGAGATCAGAGTTTAATCTGTACACTGCTGGAAGGGAACAAGAATATATTCTGAGAACAATTAAACAAATTTCTATTGTGCCTGAAAGAGTCTTGATGAATTAAGAAAGACTGCTCTGAAAAATCCAATTCACCCTCTTAGTTAATATTTCAGTTACCTTATATTAATCTGATCGTCACATAACCATTCAAATAAAATTATTGCTGAGATGAAGGTAATCATAACTTGTCAGCTCTCCTTCATTAGCAACTGTCGTGAGAAATGAAATGGTCTTGCTGAACTGTCGTCACTTTACTGCATTGATAGTAACAGAAGATTTCTCTCCTACCAAGACCTGTCATATTAAAATAAAAAAGCTTAGCCATTCATGCTGTTAGGGTGTGTGTGACCCTGGACCACAAAACCAGTCTTAAGTTGCATGGGTATGTTTGTAGCAATACCCAAAAATGCATTGTATGGATCAAAATTATATATTTTTCTTTTATGACTTGACTTGGACAACTTTAAATGTGATTTTCTCAACATTTAGATTTTTTTGCACCCTCAGACTCCAGATTTTCAAATAGTTGTATCATACACCTGACCCTAAACCTCACAGGAAACTTTGTGCATTTTTGCTATCCCAAAAAACAAAACAAAAAACAAAAAAACTCTTTCTGTATGATTTATAAGCATTTTGAAAAATGGGGACATGGGTTATGTCCTCATAAGTCACCCTCTCCTTGTAATACCTGTGGCATACCCATGTCATTATACAGAGTTGTGTCCTGATACATTACAAAAACAAGAGCACACACACACACACACATACACACACACACACACACACACACACACATATATAGAGTATAGAGACAGCCATGCATGCCCATGCCATAACACCACCTCCACCAAGCTTTACAGATGATGTTGTATGTTTAGGATCATATACAGTTCCCTCTTTTCTCCAAACTTATGCTTTCCAGTTACTTAGATAAAGGTTAATCTTTGTCTCATCAGTCCAGCAACTCAGTTCCAAAACTCTACTGGCTCACATGTGTGAAGAATCTTGCCTTTCTATTTCTGGTGCTGATCAGAGGTTTGCATCTTGCTGTGTAGCTTCTGTAATTCTGTGTCAAATTCTCCTGCGGACTGTAGATTGACAGAGCATCACCCCAGCTTTCTGGAGGTTGTTGGTAATTTTACAGACATGTTTTATAGGGTTCATTTTCACAGCTTTTATGATTCAACTACTGTTGTTTTACTTTTCTGCAGGGCTCCGGTCCTCCAGGGATTTAGTTTGACACCCCATAAGAACAGTTAAAGGCTGACAAAAAAAAAAAAAAACACACACACACACAATAGAGAAACTGTTTTCATTTTTTCGGTGCACTATTCCTTTAAGAAGAGATGAATTGATAGCACTGGGGCAGTTCTTGGGTAATGAAATTATTCTGTTAAGAAAGTGCCATTCATTCTGTGGAAGAGGTTGCGCCCTGTATAAAAGCGATCAGCGAAAACAGCATCTGGCCACATTTGAGATGTGAGGTAATAAATGTGTGAAGAGTCACAGCATGGGTGCTGTGTTAAATGGAATTATCACACACAGTGATGGGATGACTGCCAATTATTTTCCTTGACTTGAGCATTGGCCTTATCAGAATGACAGCAGAGGTATAGCCTCCGTATTCATTAACAGGCAAAGTTCTGCAGAGGAAGGGGAATGGGGAAGTTATAAAAATACGTTTACCCAGGGTTGTTTATTTTGGCATATACACGAATGCCATGTTAACATGCTTTTTGTAAAAAGCTGATCTCTAAAAGATGCAATTGTGTCACTCGACATTTGAGGCTTTGCAATTGTATGGCATATGATTATGTAAATGTACATAGAAGTGAAAGAGTTAATGCTAGGTCACAGTTCATCAACTATGGCAGAGAAATAGAGAGTGTGCCCATTTCAATTTCAATATCACAATGAAAAATGTAATTTTTGGACTGTCTCTGTTTTTGCTTAAAACCATTTTAAACTCCCTAATTAAACCTTACTAATGAAGTTAATTAGGGTCACTAGAAGGCTTTACCCAAAATCTTGGTTCAGTGATCAGCAGAGAGGGAATAATGGCATGAATTTACATGCTATTCCACTCAGGAACACAAGTTAGCATGGCAATTGGAATTTGGCTCTGCAACAATAAAAATAAAAGCATAATTAAACGTCTGCACTGTTTGGCCTTTCGCTGGGGGTTGTTGGGAAAATTGTGCATTAGTGTTTTTAGCTAGCACAATGGCAAGACTCACAAAGTCTTTCTCACTGCTTGTCAGTGTCTGATCTGACTCTCTTCCTGTGGAATTGCAAAGGAAATGTTAGATTGTCATGTCACTAAGGAACTCTCTCTCTTTGAAAAGGAAGAGAAAAATCATCTGGGATAGTGAAAAACGCACATCATGTTATCTTATCTCCAAGGAAGAACCTAAACTGTGTACATATAGAATGAAGCTTTTCATACACTTTCATTACTATTTCATAAAGGACAATTTCTTTTATGTATGAGCAAGACCTACAATATTAGTCCAGTCAGTGCTTTACGGGGTTTACAAATATATATGAGAGAAAACCATCAGTATTCTGGTAAACTGATTATTTATTAGTGTCATTCATTATAATTTCTTCTTAAATTTAGAATCTCATTTTCTCAGGTATGCTTTGATTAATAATGCATAGAAAAAACACCAGTCTGGTGCAGTGCAGCATAACATTCCCTTTTATGCTTGTTTTTGTTGATTTATATTTGATATACAGTTATTGATGCAAATATTTTCTTCCCATTTTGCTATGTGACAAATAAAAAGAAAATGCAATTCCAATCTGGGAGACGAGGTTAAAACATGTCTTAAAAATTCTTTACATCTGACTTTCAAATGTTGTGCGCCGTGACTCATTTAGCTGCGTTTAACTTTAAAGTTAACTTTATCTATGAATGAACAGATCATGCTCTTTAAAAATGAACCAAATTTGCATCGCAGTTGCATAAGGAAGTTAATATAGCCAATATTCCAAGTCTGGTTTCAGGGATCACAAAGCATTTTTATATTTGTAGAAGTGCAAAAAAAATCTGTTTAATTTGATTCCATTTGAATCTTTAATAATTGTTTAACTAATAGTAACTTTTTAATCAATTTAATAGCATTTTTAAACACACCTTGACAGATATTATTGAGCAATTTATGTCTTACAAATAATACAGTAAAAAAATAAAATAATCACAAATACATTGAAATGATCTCAAGAAAACATTAGAATACATCTTTGCAATGAGCACATACAATTTACTTAAAACCAACTAGTATTGTTGTAACACATTCATTCACATTTATTCATTCAAGTATGGTCCCAAAATGAACATTTTTGTAAAATATAGTGAAATATTTTTAATGAGGTTATATTTAATTCTTATTTAGTGAAAAATAAATGGTTAGGAGACGTGCACATTGTAAGCATAACTGACAGATCATAATATGCTGGAGTCTGACATTGCTTATTTATAATTATAATGAACAACTTAATCAAATTGATCATTTTAAAGTCCTGAAGTAAATACAATTGTGTTTTATACAAATAGTGTAATCAAAACTTTTATATGCAAGCTTGATTAAATCAGGTTTTAGCTATTGATGCTTTTAATTAAAAGATCTTGATTAAGATTCTATGATCTTGTTATAGTCAACATGCATGACTGAATTGTCATAACTGCATTACATACTGTAGATGTCTAAATCAGCTAGACTTGTTGAAGACGTATCTGTGCATTGATCTGTGCAACACTTGACTAATGTTTCAATTTAAGAGCAGAGGGGAGGTCGTATGGCTCCATGTTGACTCATAGTCAAACGATAACTAATGTACTGTACTGTAAGAGTTACAATAACAGACATTGTTTCGCTTTTATGAATCAATGACTATGATACATAAACTTTACATCCAAATTAATGAATTTATAACTGATTATTTTCATTTTAATATTGAATTCCAAACGGATAATAATCACTTTAAGCAGAAAATTGCAAAGTAATGAATGTAGCAGGTGACTGTAGCTCAGTGCTAGAAATATTTATTTTATGGATAAGCGTCATCCTTTTTCTGCTTTTTGTTTTGCATTTGTTCTTAAAGATATAATTAACCAGTTTGGTTGAACTTCTCTTGATCCAATTTAAGAGCGCTGTTTAAGTTAATCCATATGTTTAATTTACTCTCGGAGTGAAATCCCAATAAAGAAGACGGGAAACGGGTAGTGAGTCTGTTTAATCAATCATTTAGATCCTGCTTCTGTGGAACAGTTACAATCGATTTTTGAGGAGTTTAGTCTGACGTGTCTTTTCACTTCACTTCATGATGCTAAGAGATGCTATTTATTATGCTCCGTGCTGTTATGTTTTTTATTATATTATAATAATATAATGCAGGGTGTAAAAAGTATAAATTATGGGTACTGTCAAAATTTTACTTAAAAGTCAAAATAGCTAGTCAGAAACATACCTTGTGATTTGAAATGTGCTTATAAAATCAAGAGCCATTGAAAATGTTCTCATTAAAGTAACTTTGAAACTGTGCAAATCAGCCTTTTTTTTTTTTTACATCAGGGGGATGTTAAACTGACACCAACCTCTTGAAATGTATTACTTGAAAGAGTTGTAAAAAGTGTCAACTAAGTCAAGTTAATATTCAACATAAATATAAAAACATAAAACGCATTGCTTTAGGTCAAAGAATATGTGTTGTGAGAAATGAGATATCTCTTTACAAGGACAAATTAGTTATCACTAATTACATTTTGTCATTAAAATGGATTTTATTGTTTTGAAAGAAAGTGGAAAAGGGATTTGACTTGTTCAGTAAATAAGACCAAAGTGCATTATGATGACCAATGAAATACATACTTTGAAGGTCTAAGTGAAAGTGTGTGTTGATTAAAAGTGTACAGATTTACCAAAATAATACATCACAAAATAAAACCCTCTTTAACCTCATTGTATAGGGCACTAAATTGTGTCATGTAATGTTAAGGTTTGATGCTTTTTTATAGTTCAGGAACTTCATGAAGGCTCAAAACGTGGCTCAAATGTCCACTGCCTGTTTTAGTCCAGAAGCTAATGGCAGTTGCTACATTTATAGGTGATATTTTCACTTCATGACTGAATGATTATTCCACAACATTACACTGGGTATAGAAAATAATCACCCCTTTCAAATAATGATGCAGTGTTTAAAATGACAATATTTGCTGGTGAATCTAAGAGTGATACACAGCATATATTCTGCCACAATGATCTTGTCGTTCCTATGACTCATATATTGGAAGGTGAGGGGGAAATTTATATTCGTGTTGAATACTAATCTGTTTATGCACATATTAATCTAATCACCACAGTTTACCCTTGAGTGTGCGACCTCTCTGATCTATAATCATTGACATTAACATTCACCGGGAAGAGCCATGTCTTCCATTGCTCCTAAATCGAATATATTGTCATTGTCTGAGAAATAGAAAGCGATCATAGGCAATGGAAATGATTTCAGTGGCATCTCTATAATACGCTTGTCCCCCTGGTGAAATCAAAACTGCTTTCCCGAACATTCATTTACTGTATTAAGTGCACTTTCCATCTGTGAATTTTCATCATTTGATTGGATGATAAATGAAATAAGATTGAGCTGAAAAGCAAACCTGCCATTATACAATAATGGAAACCTTTAGAATAATTTTTTTCGTACAGATCTGATATTTTATACAGGCAGAAATTGTGTTTTGGTTGAGGAGAAATATAATTAGTCTTCATTTATCAGCGAGATATCCATTCCCTTCTGTTTGCAATAAGAATAATGTTTCAAAAATGAAGCAAATTTCATTCTTGGGCTCAAGCAACACTGCAACCGATGAAAAAAAAAAGTGCATGCAATATATACAGGAGTAATCCCTCTGTCTTCCCTGCTTCAATAACCGCTCGTATACCCAGCTGGGTCACCAAACACTTCAACTAAACCTAAATGTGAGTCACCAGCAACCATTATGCTGAGGTTTTGATCAATCTGGAGAACAAATGCTAAATGCAGACTCCTGTTTTGTGGCCATGTCCGTTGGCAACAGCAGGTGTACTCTTCCTGATGGAAGTCATGCGGATAGCAGAGGTGCTCTGGAGGTAGCTGGTGTTGTGCTCTTGGTATTTGTGCTGTCTGCACAGCAGCTGGTTGTTGAAGTGCCTCCGGAAGCTCTCGCTCAGTAGGTACAGGGCAAATGGGTTCACACAGGAGCTGGAGAAACTCAACACGCGCGCCACAAGCGTGATGATGAGGTGTGACAGTGAAGAGTCGATCTGTCGATAGTTGAATGAGCGGTACATGTAGAGAACGTGGTTGGGGAACCAGCAAAGCGCGAAGAGGCCCACAAAAACCAAAACGATCTTGGCAAGACGCTTCCTTGTTTCCGTCTCAAAAGAGAGAAGGAAAAAATGACAGATTAGACCACTCGATAAAGCACAGGGTGCATTTTAGATGAGAAAAAGGTCAATGAAAATGCGTGCATCCTGATTCTTAACCCAGTAATTGATTGTCATTTGCTGGAATCAAGTTTAGTTCTAACATGTGTTCTTTTTAGCAATTTATGTTTCACCTATATCATTAACATGTTTTTTTGAAGGAAGTCTCTTTAAAAAGCTTAACAAGGCTACATTTATTTGATCAAAAATAAAGCAAAAACAGTAATATTGTGAATTTTTATATATTTTTTCTGTGATGGCAAAGCTGGATTTTCAGCAGCCAATACTCCAGGTTTTAGTGTCACATAATCGTTCAGAAATAATTCTAATATGATGATTTGATGCAGGTTGAAAACAGTTTTTTTTTTTTCTGGTTAATATTTTTGTGGTATATTAAAACAGAAAATTATTATTTTAAATTGTGATAATATTTTCGTCTGCATTTTTGATCAAATAATTGCAACCTTGGTGAGCATAAGAGACTTCTTTCAAACGTATTTAAGAAATCGTAATTATTCCAAACGTGGTAGTGCATGTTGCTTTGTGCTTTGAATTTATCTTATTTTATTTTCCACAGAATAAGGAAACTCATTCTGGTTTGGAATAATCTGAGGGTGAGTAAATAATGTCTGAATTTTAACTTATAGATATGTATTTTTCTTTTTTCTTTTCTTTTTTTTATCAGCTGGTTCTAGAGAATCTGCTGTGCTAGCAATGCTTATTTGTTCAATGAAGTACATGCAGTGCATAATACAAGAGATTATATCCCAATAAAGCCATTCATGCCATTCAGAGAAATGAATGATAGATGGATGAGAAAGACTGCATTGTTTTGCCCTGTGAAATGCATAATTACTTACAACCAGAAGAGATAAGAGCTGCGGTAAACCTCAACTAGGATGATATATTGTATTATCAAGGGCAAGAGGGAGTGGAAAAATTTAGCTGCCTTGAAAAAGAGATTATCAAAGAGAATATCTGTCATCCTTAAGGACCCTTGGCACAGTGCTGAACTGATGATTCACAGCCCAGCAAAAGATAAAGTGCCCTGTCTCAAAAAAAAAAACTGTCAAGGGAACATTTTCTGAAGGGTGTCCCTCAGTTCAACAGTGGCTCATTTTATAGTTTCTCTAAAAATGTTTAGAGAAATTAACCTCATATTAGATCATCATAAAAGGGCCAATTCCATTTCGGTTACAACAATTTGATATTGTTTCTAAATAATGGGTGAGGGCTATATGTATTATGAACTTTATTAAGAATGCCTTTTGAACTTTAACTGAACTCCTGAATTTGATTAAAGAGTTGTTATTTCTTATAATTATTAGTGAAATTTGTTATCAATTTCTGAGTAAAGTATATCCAACATGCTACTTTTTTTTTGTGACAAAAATAATTTTGGTTGGACAACTCCAAAAACGGAATAGACAGATAATCGGATGGATGGATAGAAGGATGGATATATATAATAGAAAGATTAAAAAATCAGACAGATAAATAAAAATCAGATAGATCTGACAGATAGGGGGAAAAAAAGATACGGTATGGAGTGTATGCATTCAACAGTGTGAGATGTATGCCCTTCCCCTGGAACCTCTTACCTGTCTTTTGGAGTGCTCACTAATCTCACCTGGCATATCGTGAGCACTCTTGTTAAGTGTCCTCGCAATGTGGTAGTAGTAAACAGAGATAATGCTCAACGGGATGAGGAAGTAGACAAGGAATATCATAATGGAGTGAATCTTAGGATGCATCTCGTTGGAGAGTGGATACGGTACACAGGCGGTGAATGTCATGTTCTTGTCTGGCATATGAACCACCTGCGAGAAGACCGCCTCAGGGATAGCCAGCAGCACTGAGACAACCCATATAGTGACAGCCTTCAAGCAGGTCCAGAACACTGCGCTGGAGGTCTGGATGTCCATGGGATTCACAATAGCTTTGTGTCTAAGAGAAACATATGTGAAGAATTGTCAGCACACAGATTGCTGTGCAATTCATTCAGGTTGAGGATGTATGAAAGAGAACATTTCTTTGTTTATCAACAATTTTCCATTGCTTGAGGGAAAACAACACTGTGGGCTCTTATCTGAAGTCAGATTTGATTCTCTGGTTATGGTTAGTCCACCCCAGAATGTGTGCCTGTTTATACAGTACTTGACCCATTATTATTAAACAGCGGTTTTGAGACGTGCGTTTTAAGTGTTACAACTCAATGTCTTATTCAGTTTCATTCCATGTTGTTAAAATTACTGCTGTCATCATACAGAGATACATTTCTCTTATTGGATAAGTTTATTATGTGACAGTTTTTAGAAGAATTTGACTTCTCTGTCAGCACAGACACAATCGGACATAGACACTGTGAAACATCTGCATTAATGTTTATTTATTTATGTATTTAAACAAACCGCAGTATTTCAGAGGGTCGGGGCACTGTTAAATGATCATTTTCAAGCGATAAGAATCATTTTATTTTTCTTGGGGACTAACTAACATGTATTTTTTTATTTTTTTATTTTTACTTTGCCACTACAGATTTTTCGAATTATAAAATCACAATATTACAGTGTGAAATCAGTGTTGAATAATTTTTATATTTATTATATATTTATATAATAAAATATTTTTAAACATTTTAAATATTTTATATATATTTACAATGTGATTTGTGCTATCCATGTGCTATCTTTATAATAATGTAACAAATTATATATATACTGTATATATATATATATAGAGAGAGAGAGAGAGAGAGAGAGAGAGAGAGAGAGAGAGAGAGAGAGAGAGAAGTAACATATGATTAAAAATTATATATATATATAATTTTTAATCATATGTTACTTCTCTATACTTGAACCTAAATAACCTTTACACTGGTGATCAGCAGTAAGTCTAAAACTACATGATCAAAGTCATAAATAATTCATTTCTAGGTTAATGTTTTTTTTTTTCCTGAAAGAAAAGATAGTTCATCTGTGCACATCTTTCCGATATTGTGCTGGAGCTGCAAAGCCTACAGACAGAATACAAAAAAAACCAATAGAGGAAATTCATTGTGGAAAATTGGTTGCTTTTGTTCCAATTAAATCGTCTATTTTCTCCTATTGAAAAACTGACATATTTTGATTTATTTGACAGTGTCCTTTAGACATTCTGCTGCTATCATCTCTAAAGTAAATGAAAGTCTCATACGACAGCATCCTTGCCCTGATGTCTCCTCTACCAGGTTTCACTGCCCCGGGTTTGCTTTTTCCTCTCTCAATGAAAACGGACTGCCCTGCCTCATGAGTTTGCTGGGGACCGCCACGATCACAGCTTCATTTCTCCCTGAGTAAACAAGTCTCAGTTGAACATACAGTATGAACTCACTGAAATGCAAATGAACTTAATTGTATTTCATGCATGACTGAGTATGAAATAAATTCTAATCAGATCAAGTCTTTAAAACAATCGTTTGGGTGACTTTAGAAATCGTCAATGCACTTGTCGTCCTTCCTCAAATCTATAATTTTAGACTTAATTCCTTTGGCCAGGTAATTCATTATCACAAGTAGCTGAACATTGACTACATTTTGCATCACGATTGTCGTTTTGGGGAAAAGAACTGTTAATGTAGCCTACAAATCAATAGCAATAAATGAGAACTGCTTGGACCCCAGGGTGATGGCATAATCACTGTGACACAAATGAACTTTTAGGTGCTCCAAACAACGAACAGACAGAGCAACAAATCAGACTAGGAAAGGTCATCACCTTTAGCAAGGGCCCCCCAAGCACTGACACAACAATGAAGTATAACACAGAGTATGTGAAACAGAATGGACATATGTCATCTTCATCACGAATCCTGAGCTACATTTTTAATGCTATTAATTTCCACTAATGCAGCCAGAAATGAGCTTATCAATACTGTAAATAAAACAATATATTAGTATTAATATGTAATGTATATTAGAAGAAATATTAGGGAATTATTATCCCAATGTATGTGGAGATTTCTTTTAATAAACACTATTTTTTTTTTACTAAGCTTTGTCCAAAACACTCATCTCTTGGCTGTAATGATGCCTCTGTTATTGACAACAGTCTTGGTCCAATTTGGTTATGAAAACGCTGCATTTCTAAAATAAAAATTCACTGCAGTGAGAGTAAATCAGAATAATAATGTCAGGGGTAGGCTGTTAAGATGACTTCCGACCTTCTAAAGAATATTTATGTGTACAGAAAATATAAAATACCAAACTACATAATAAATCTTTTATGAACCTTCCAAATTTGTACTCTGTGCTCACCTAACCCCATCACTCTGTGTAATGTCAAAAAAATTAACAGCATTTTTGTTGTTGAGAAATATATCTGAACCATGAATCAAATGTAATACAGAATTCCTGCAGGCTGTTTGCCAAATGCTGTATGATATCTACATCATCACGATTAGTTCCTCTATAAATCAAAGTAATTTGTATTTGCCCTCAGCTACAGGTGCTTAATAAGGAATTATATAATGTTTAATGACTTAAAGCAGTAAACAGAGATATTGTTCTAATTCAAAATAGTTTAAAAAAATGTTTATTGCTAATTTCTCTTGTTTGTTTTTACGGTTAAAAATCATAATCTTATATCTAAACGTAATTATCTTCAGAGTAGTGAATGTGGCAGTGATTACAATGAGTGGTACAATGAGGATTTTTATTTTTTTTACCTGTCCGCGCTTAGTGCCGTGAGAGTGAACACGGAGACTCCGACCGAGGTGAGCTGGATCACCGGGATCATCTTACAAGCCACCGTTCCAAAAATCCACTCCTCGTAGAAATACCTGAACGCGTCCACTGGTACACAAGTGACTAAAAGCAAAAGATCTCCCACGGCCAAGCTTGAGATGAAAATGTTTGGCACACTTCGCATCGCGCTGGTAGTGATGAATATTTTCACAAGAGTAATGTTGCCCAGTAAACCAACGGTTATGATAAGTATGTAGACCGACGGGATAACGCACTGAATGATGAAATCCGTTTCCCCTCCATCTGATGTCCAGTCATCTGTGAAGTTCTCGTAAACTACGGTATCCTCAGAGGAAATGTTATCCATATTTTGTTTTAGTGGTTAGAAGGGCTTCCAGCTGGGGAGAGAGGGATAGAGAGGCGCTGTCCACCAAACTTAGTGCTGAAATGAGCGATGTCTTCAGCCACGTACCTAAAAGTTGACTGGCTTCTTTGATGGACAGGAGCAAGTAAAGGGGAGCATGTGGCAAACAATTTTAACATTTAACCCTTTAGACAAACTATTGTGTATTGATGTTATTAACACGTGTTTTAGACTGCTAGTAAAAATCCGAAAGTGAATAGTATTTCTCGTTTTCTCATTCACAAAAACGCTGGATATTGACACTCTTCTGTAGCTACTTCTTGGGTTAATCACTTCTTGCAGCATCTACACTTTTCTTCAACTGTATTTATTTGACGTTGAATTGACTCAAACTGAATAACTAATAGTAATGCTGGCTTCTGTAAAACTACTTAGCTGAATTGAATTCACTTCAGAATAGATTAACTTTACATTTTATTGATATAAACTGCCTGTTGATATCAACACTAAACTGACTTAAGCTAAATAATGTCACTGTTGTCTTATTAGATCTGTTTTATAGAATCTAAATTGTCTCATTATTGAGTTTTCATAATTGCTTATGCTTTTTTTCTGTTTATTACTTTGAACCTGTTTTGAAACAATCTGTATTATATAAAGTGTTATAGAATAAAGGTGACTTGACTTGGCTTGACATAACCAGTCATTTAATACTAGTAAGTATTCATTTATCACGACTAGTCTTTGCGTATTTGAGTTGGTTCTGGCAACTATTCCGGTTTAACTATCAGTATTAATTAGAAAACAAGTAAGCGTAATACATATTATTAAAGGTACACATGTTCAATTGGCTTGCCATATGAGCCACCGCTTCAATGCAGACAGTGTTGCAGAGCGCAGCACCAAACAGTTCTAAACCTATCTATCTCTCTATCTGTCTATCTATCTATCTATCTATCTATCTATCTATCTATCTATCTATCTATCTATCTATCTATCTATCTATCACCCTTCACGATCTGGTTTAAAGTGTTTTTATTTATATATTTATTAAAACGAAGCCCTAACTCTGAAAGAATGATGTTGGTCATATGGTGCGGTTGCTCATCAGCTCAAGCTAGGATTGTGTTTTCTGGCCTCGTCAGGTGCAGCTTTTGTTCGCGCGTTCCCTTATCGGGGTTCGGCTGGAGCTCTTTCATGCTCTTTCTATGACTCGCAGGGGGGATTTGCTGAGGGAAGAATTGCAATAAACATGTAATCAGAAAACCAACTGGGTCTGGACTATAGAGTAGAAAAACAGGTATATGAAAAAGAAAGATAGAAAAGGAAATTCTCCAGTCCCTTGCAAAACACATGGAGAACACTTTTTATTTTTTCTATTTTTCGACTTGTGTTGTGTGTCACTGCATAATGTAACCAAAGAATTACATAAAGAGATGTTTTATTCAAACCTCTATTTAGGTCTGCCTTAGTCCTTACAGGGTAAAAAAAAAAGCCACTGAAAACAGACATTTATGGATAATAAGTGCTAATGTCAAAGGTTCCTTGTCCAGACAGATCTTGAAATCAGATTTTTTTTAGTTGGCCTTGGTCTCAGAACTAATGTCTCATGGTTGTGTCTGTACTGCTTCTTAACTCGTCTTTGTGGCTTTATGCTGAATACAAAAACTTTTGCAGTGTTTCTCAGTTGCTTTGGTACATTTCTCGAATCATCCTTGAGATTTGCAAAACAGTAAGTGCATTTCTCAAAACAACTCGTACAAATAGCAAAACACAATGGATTACCTGCAAAAGCCAATCTCTTGCTCAAAATCCTTAGTTTGTCTCTCAAAAACAAAAAATATCTGTGTCAATGAACATGTCAGTGCCATCAGAATGACAAGTCCTTGTGTCATAGTTTACGGATAAGACAGTCAAATTGCTTAGTCATGTTGTCGATATAACAGTGTACTCTGGAGGAAAGTTCTGATGTAAACCATGGCAACATTTTGTATGACAGTTACTGTATTGAACAGTATGCCATATGCTTACAGTATATCCATATGTCCATTTCAAAAGTACACATTTACACATTACTGTATGTTGGATATTGATTGAAAGAGACTGGATAGAATTCCCAGTTACACTTTTACTAGTGGTCTGACCTAAAAAATAACAATAAAAAAACCTTTGCAATGTCATTGTGATATAGAAAAGGAAAAATAAATATGGACACAAAGATGAAAATAAGTCAATTATCAGAATGTGTAACTCTTGTGTTGTCCTCTGTCTATACAGTATATGCTTTCCAACTGAAGATTCATGAGATGAACCTTTGAGCTATTTCAGAGAAATGGTTTATCATTGGTTTATCATCTACATTCTCTTCATTAGTAAAGATTCACTTGCACAATTCATGCCTAATTAAAAAAAGTCTAATAATAATTTGTAAAAATAAAAATAAAAAGTGTGCTTGGCAGTTTATGACAACTAGATTAACCATTTTGCATTTAATGACTTATACGATGAACTAGAGACTAGATGTTTTGAGGGGTAAGACTATTGCACCGAAAATTATATGATACATTTTGAGCGAACTGGTTTTATGATGTGTATAAATGACTAGATGATGTGGAGGTTGTACAAGTAGTTTTGAGAATTTCATTACTGATTTGAGAAATGCACCAAAGTGACGGAGATAAGTTCTGCTCCGTTTAAGATCAGCAAAGGGAACAGTCAAATTCCCATTGACATGAGCCTTGCATACCTGAATGGGTTTCAGACAACTAATGAAAAGTATACTAGTTCTCTGCCTCTGTAGCAGTTCATCTGGTCTGGTTACTCACCTTGACTCACATCCTACGAACAAAATCAATTTTATCTATCTGTGTATGTTTACCGCAACACAGATGTTGTCTGATGTAAATGTGTCCTTTGTTAATAGGCTAAATGGATATAATTCGCCACTCATGCCGTCATTTGTTGATTTAGTGACATCTGCTGGTGTTTTCAGACGCTCTTGATGCAACATGTTAATACTGGAAACAGAAAATCGAATTAGAGAACAATGCAACTGAACTATTTAGTTGCAGTAAGGTACATGCTTTTCCTTCTCCATTTCTATTTTTTTTTTATAAATCACTTTTTATTCTCAGAAATACTGCTTTAAACAGACCATTTTGCGCTTATATAAACTCATATTATAGAGTCATCCATTATGCAATAATCTCTGTGAGCTAACAAAACAATCAAGCATGGTCATATATGAAGCATCACTTTGATTGACAGCTATGCTTGCGTGTGCACCACGTGCACAATGACCGTATGACCGCCAGACCCCGGCACTCTTATTTCGGTAATTAGCATCTCTGTGGCCTCTGTGGCCATAATGATCTATTCTTTCCTACGTTTCTTTGATGCCTCGCCTGTCTGTTTGCTCTCTGGTTTATGACTCGAAAAGCTTGCCGTCAGAAAGGCGCCCCCAACATGCGCTTTTCCAGCAGGTCTGTCTTTCCCTCGGGACGCAGTGACATGAGAGCAGGACCTCGGTTCTGATTTAAGAAGGGGGATGAACAGCACTCCGCCTGGATTACGGTTGGTGTGTGGATTTTTAATAGACGATTTAACGCTTGTGAAACGTTTCCTACCGTGAGAACGTTACTCGTGCTGTAGTTTTAGAGAAGAGAGAATGCGGGTAAGTCTAGAGAAACTTTCACTAGGCCTATAGCAATTAAATTATATAGATGTATAGCTATATAGTATATAGAAATTATATGTAATAAAGAACGAAAATTGTACAGGTATATACATCAGTACCTGGTCTACAGGTGTTTTAAAGAGTCTCAAAATCACTAGATAACATTACACAGACATCCTTTGTTTTGACATTGTTTTGCAAAATGCACTTGTCTTAAATGCCATTTATTACATTGATTTGAAAAGCCTGTTTAAGTTCTGCTTAGTAATTTTAGTTATTTGTTAATTGTTGTTTTACATTATGTGATCTGCCCAGTGATACAATTGCATTTCATTGCAATTGTCACGGTTGCTCTTTTCTATTGTGAGATACAAGAGTTGTTTTTTCGCTGACAGAGTTGAATAGGGATTAGCCTATGGGCTGACCACATGTCCTGTGGCCTTTGTTATTTTTCTTTTTTGTTTTTGGTCGGTTTTTTTTTTTTTTTTTTTTTTGCACTGAGTGAGTAAATTGATGAAGGCACTGCGGATAAAAAGAGAATGCATTGACAAGGGGTTTCTAAAGCGAAAGGTCGCAAATGCCATCTGCCTCTGCCTGAGGCTAGAAGACTGGCAATGATGGTGACAAGTTAATGATGCAAAGTTGTGAAGTCAAAATATGTCATTAAACTACATCAAAAACTTTTATGAAGGATGTGTAAGTATGTAATGTAAAGTTTTATCTTTATATGCAAAATTAGAAAAATTTATTATAAACATGATTTTAGTTGACGCATGTCTGGTCTTGCATTTGTGTGTTATAATCTTTTCATTGCATATTTCAGCTCAGGCCTCCAACAGTGATAGGCCAGTTCCACACACTGTTTTTTGGCTCTGTGCGTACATTTTTCCTTGGAGTCCTTGGATTCGCTGTCTATGGCAATGAGGCCCTCCAC
The DNA here is from genome assembly GCF_023724105.1 of Carassius gibelio. Lineage (NCBI taxonomy): Eukaryota > Metazoa > Chordata > Actinopteri > Cypriniformes > Cyprinidae > Carassius > Carassius gibelio. The sequence goes on from NC_068390.1 coordinate 21,676,203, forward strand.
TTCAGCTGTGATCCAGACAAAAGGGAAATAAACCTTTACTGTTACAACCAGTTCAGGCCTATAACACCTCAGGTAAAAGTGCTTGAAAATGTTTTGAGTTAATAACCTGCTATTGTGGTATCAAAACATGCATGAAATGACATGTAAAAGTGATTAATCCTGTAAAAAGAATTGGGAAGAACCCCCCCCCCCCCCCCAAATAAAAGATTAATTCTGAGAAGCTAATAGCTTTTTATTATATCATTAATTCATTTTTACTGATCTAAACATGAAACTAAACATGCAAGATTTTTAGTTGAGGTATCTGGCAACCTACTGTATCTTAAAAAAAAAACTATTTCGTATACCCAATAACCAAAACATAGATGTAAAAAAAAACCCTGTCCTAGTAACTTTAAGATTTGAAGCTTACTTATCTGTCCCTTCCACTGAAATAAACTGAAGGAATAGCTCATTGAAAATTTGCTGAAAGACTGACTTACCCACAGGGCATCCAAGATGTAGAAGAGTTTGTTTCTCGGTCGATTTACCTGATTTGGAGAAATTCAGCATCACTTGCTCACCAATGGATCCTCTGCAGTGAATAAGATTCAAAACAGCTGATAAAAATATCACAATAATCCACAAGAAAACCACACAAGTATTAAAAACGTTTTAATTCACAAGACAATGTATTAAAGGACTGTAGCTGTGTGGAATACTTATGGAACATTGTGATGTTTTTATCAGCTGTTTGAATTATCATTCTGACGGCACCCATTCACTGCAGAGGATTCGTTGGCGAGCAAGTGATGCAATATTACATTTCTCCAAATGTATTCAAATGAAGAAATAAACTCATCTACATCTTTGATGGCATGAGGGTGACTAAAATGTCAGCGTATTTTCACTTTTGGGTGAACTATTTGTTCAAGTTTTCTACTATATGAGTGTGACAAGATGATTGCGAAGATGTGTTATGGCCTATTATCTATTTTAATTCTTTGGTGGAAACGTGAATAAAAAACATACTACTGCGCAAAAGGACAAAAGTGGAAAAACAAACAAACAAACCTAAAGACAGAAAAGGACAAAAATTAAGCTGTTTTGTTTTTGTTTTGTAGGTATTCTGGGCATTGCAGCTAGTCACTGTCTTGGTGCCTGGAGCTGTGTTTCATCTTTATGCTGCCTGTAAAAATATAGACCAGGATGAGATCCTTCAGCGGCCAGTGTCCACAATCTTTTACATCATCTCTGTCCTGTTGAGAATAATCCTGGAAGTTTTAGCATTCTGGCTTCAGAGCCACCTTTTTGGGTTCCTGGTTGATCCTCTTTATATGTGCGATGTCAGTGCCCTTGCAAAGATCTTCAGCATCTCAAAGTGTATGGTCCCTGAACACTTTGAGAAGACTATCTTCCTCAGTGCGATGTACACCTTTACCGTCATCACCATACTCCTCTGTATCGCTGAGATTTTTGAGATTCTGTTCCGAAGACTTGGTTATTTAAACCAGCCAGTGACTTGAGAATTTAGAAAGTGTTTTGAGTGATACTTAAACATTGTTTGTTTTCTGTTTTCTGTGGGTCTCTGAATGACAGACAGGACATAAACCCACATACCTCTGCATTTTCTGGTGGTAGACACAGAAATACATGCTTTTTAAAACAAGACAGCCTATTATTCCTTTTTTGGAATAATCAAAAGAAAACATGTCTAATTTATGGCAAGGGACTCATTAATCTTTTTAGCTTTTCAGATTTTTTAAGCCTAAAAAAGCACCTATCTAGCAGGAGAAACTCTTTTTTTCTTTTCTTTTTGACTTGTATGAGCTATTTGGCTTTAAATATTATCTCTGCAATATTATTTTCAGATTTAGATTTATACTTATATTGCAGTATTACACAACATGCACGTACTATTTTGCCAAATATTATTTGATTTCAATTTCAACTAAGATTGATTCTTCTTAAGGAAGAATAATTACATGCAACAGTGCATCAGTATCTAAAAACATTATTGAAAGGTCCATGGTCTCTACTTACAATCATGCACATTGATAGTTCATTCATCAGCTGTTGATTTCCATCTAGTTTATGTCAATTTGACAATTATCTTGTGTGGTTTTAGTATCTGTATCTGTACATTTTTATCAGACATCCATCCAACTTTTGTTATTATTCTCAGCTAAGTGTTTCATCTCAGGTACAAAATGGCATACTGTGATCTATTATTTTGTGTCAGCGGGTAACTATGTATTATAAGGATACGATTTATGCATAAATGAAACATCCGAGGAGATCTGACAGCTTGTCTGGCCTGCACATCTTCCCACAGTGGCCTTCCCACTGTTTCAACACCACAGCTATTTGAGTAATAGCTTTTGTACCATGTGTATAGAACTGATCATTTATACTGGTTTTATATATATATATATATATATATATATATATATATATATATATATATATATATATATATATATATATATATATATATATATATATATATACACACACACACACATTTAAGACTGCCATAATGTATTATCAATCTAGGTCAGAATAAACAGATCTGCTTGTGAATCCTTGGGCTTTCTGTCCCAATGTTTTTGAAGTTTCGATGTGGCAAAAGTGGTAAAAATAAATAAATAAACTGTATATATATCTTTCAGTATCAGTGATAATCACACACATATAATGGTAATACAATTTAAAAAATTGTCTGTTGTTGGATAACAGGAATTAACACTTTATGAGGGGCCCTTTTATGACAGTTACATTAATGCTGTACATTAAAGATACAGGGATACTTTGTACAAGTTGCACTGTACAACATATAAAAAGAAAACTGTTGATTATTATAATACTTAAATCCAAATACATTTGAAGAAATACATAACGGAATAAAAGCAGCAAAACAGTTACTTTATGACTTTTAATTCGTGTAAATATAGCCTATAACTAACTAAAACAATGATTGTAGTATGACAAATAAATGACAAATTACACCTTAAAATATATTATTACTAAACAGACAAAACTTTGAAACATTGCTGTGTATGTAAGCCAATATGTCTTTTAAGCAGAATAAAAGTCACCACCACTGATCGGTCACCACTGATATGTTTGTCATTTCCTACTCCTCCTCGCCTATGGAGGTGTGGCTGCGCGATCACGTGAAAACGCGGAAGCGGCTTCTTCGCGATCGACTGTCATCTTTGTTATTAGGCATTTTCCCCACTTGCTAACCGTAGAAGTTTATAAAAAAGTGTTTTCTTCGACATGGCGCTCCCACCACAGCTGAAACCTATCCAACACCACTTAAGAACAGCCCAGGAACACGACAAAAGAGACCCGGTGGTCGCTTATTACTGTAAGTTTGTAAAAATTACTAAGTTAACGTTACTTTGTTTAGTGCAGTGCTTGACTGCATAGCAGCCCCTAACGTTACCCTCTCTCACTGGTTTATTAAACGTGTCTTTTTTTAATTATCCCAGTATAATTCGACTTAAATGATTTTAACTACTAAGTATTCTTACATGAAGTGATTAGAATTTTTTTATTTAAACAAGTCTGATTTGGAAGTTAGTTTCAGTTACTTTGTTCACCTGCTGTTATGATAATCAATGTATTTGCTATATTAACATCCTAATGGAATATTGGTGGGTACGTATGTACAGCTAGATTCCCAGTTTAATAGCTCTCCACAGATGCTTTTGTGATTCAGTACTTTAGAAATAAATTTAAGTTAGCGAATTGGCTAACTGGCTGCTTTGTTTTTGAGAGGTTTTGGTCGAAACGTCACCTCATCACGTGTACAGCAAATGGACTTTCGTGTACTAGTTTCACTGCTGATCTTGGATCTGTAGTTAAGATGTTGTCATTCATTATGGATAATATTTAGTTTGTTTCTTTGTGGCAGCTGTAAGAGTGATCAGATATATGCTGAATCATGTAACATAAGGCATTACTGTTATTCTTACTACGCAATGCTGAAAAACAAGTTCCTTGTCCTCCCATCTTGAGGTGTGTTGTGATAGGATGTGAGCTGAAATTTCCAAAACTTTGTTTACAGTACATTTCAGAATGTATTTCACTCATAAGTTGTGCTGTCATCTTTTCAGTCTGCATTGGGAGGTTATTGGTGTTGTGAAGGTGTAGGGCTTTTGAAGGACTTTGGTACTTTGAATTATCATAGAGGTGTGTCAGAATTTGCATGCGCACATCTATTTTTAGCAGTATTGTAATACTTCCATACAGACTTTTAAAGTGTGACTCAGACTGAGATGAACCGTGACCCTTTGTGGCCGTATTATGTAGCCATATGCTTCTAGTGATGTCATTTAAAAAAATAGTTATATCTGTTAAAATTAAAGGGATGGTTAACAACGTTTTAATTTGGTCTTCATTTACTCACCCTCAATTTTTTTTTACAAACCTGTAGGAATTTCTTTCTTCAGCTGAACACATATGAAGATATTTTTTTTGAATGAGAGTAGCTAAACAGTTGCTGGTCCTTATTTGATTTCCATAATGTTTTTTTTTTTTCTCACACTGTGGAAGTCAGTGAAGACCAGCAACTGTTTGGTTACCAACATTATTACAAATATCATCCATCGCCAGTAGACATCCCGATGTTAAACGGCACCGTGACCACATCCCCCCCCATCCCCAACCCCAAGCCCAACTATTACCCTCTACATTGTGAGTAAATCACGCGGATATGTGACTAAATCTACACTCTTGGCGACTGAATGATGTCTAATATTAGATGTATTAATATTATTATTCAGTGCTGTAACTTGATGTGACCGGCTGCAGTTGTATGTGCACTGTGAGCAGACCCGACTAATATTGATAATGATCAATTTTATTGATTAGTTGTTGCAGCCTTAATTATTAATATTTTTTGATGTTCACTATAGAAGTATCTTATTGGCTGAAAGGAAGACATTCCCATCAGTATGCTGATTTTAGGCTGTATATTTATTATGATCAGATCAGTTGCTTTGTGTGTAATTATGGTGTTCTTTCCAGTTTCCAAATGTAAAAGACAGCGGAGTATAGATTTTAAAACAGTCTCTGTGTAGATTTTAAACACTTTATTTACATATTAACCCTATCTCCATTAGTATGCAATGCAGGGACATTCAGTGATGTTTTTGTTTGTTTAAAGCTCTGATTGTGTTTTACTCATACATAAAGACTTTCCAATTAATTCTGAAAGGTCTAAGCAGTTCCTTTTAATAGAGGAAGAACTCAGTGTGCCACTGGAGGTCAGCATTGACACTTAACTGAGGGATTCAGGCTTTGCTTGGGTTTGTTTCTGTTAACTTACTGGACCCCTTTTTTAATGACTTTAGCTATCGTTATCCTCATAATAGTTAATCATGGTCTTTTTGTTATATAACTAGCATAGATGTCTATGATGATGCCTCTACACTCTTTCTTGGTTTTTATGTCTTTCTTCATTATCCTAAATTATTAATTATTCTTGGCTGGTGAGTTAAGCTTGCTTTATGAATTATTATATTTAGTGATTTTTTTTTTCATACCCAGTATTTCACCTGAAGTGTAGTTATGCTTCACACTTTTTAACACACCTTTAAAGTTAGGATGAACTACATTGTGATATAATGAAAGAAAGACCAGATTTTGTGCTACTTCAAATCCCTAGTAATAGCAAAACTGTTTTTCTGGATTATAAGAATTTATGTTTTTTTTTTTTTTTTTTTTTTATGAAGACATCATAATGTGCGACAGCCATGTGCACAGTTCCAGATTAAAGTGTGGCAGTCTTTAGTTGTGTGTGGTTTTTGAAGCAGAATGCTCTTCAGATGTGGTTCTGCTCTGCGGTTCTGACAGAGCTCCAGTTCTCTGATTGGCACCATGCTGTAAACCTATGGAAAAGGCCCTCTTTGACATTGTTTTCCTTCCTTCTTGCTGGACCTTATCCAGTCTTCAGGCTGAGCAGCAGCTAGATAATAACATCCTTGTAGTTGGGAAATCAGAGTGTGCGGTCTGACATTCCTGAATATACAATTCGGTTCCTACTGCAGATGTCAGTGAAATACTCGGGCATGTCCTCGACTGAAGAGTCACGCTGTCTTTCGTCTGTCAAACGTCAAGCTTGCGTTGATGCTTACTTGGCCATAATGAGCATCTGAGATACTGTAGTGTGTTTTGTTGCACAGTGAGAATTGAATGGGTGCAATCAGTTTTTTTTTTTTTTTAGTTCCACACATCTTGTTTCACTTGCTTTCTATAAAACAGAAAGAAATTATATCACCCGTAGGGAAATAATAGATTATGGATTTTATTTCCATGCTTTACAACTGTGAATGGCCTCAGTGTTGCTTTGTTTCAGATCAGTAAAATTGGATGTCAAGCAGTATGGGCGCAATACAGTTTACAAAGGAGGACTTTGTGACCATATGCTATGATCTATTCTGATAGACATCAGATCTCTGCAAATTGGGTCTCATGGAAGAGGAAATGGCATGTTCTTAAAGAAACAAGCACGTGAAGTACTTGACAAATATATCATAAACTGTATGAGCTTTTCTCTATCTACTGAGCCTTATTATTTCGTCCACATAGTGATCTGACTGATAACCATTTGAATTGTGACCTCATTATAACCGGTCTTCTCCCAAAATGGTGAGGTTTTAATTTAATAGCAGTCTGAACCATTTAAAATGGATTCCGTTTCAGGTGTCTATTCTATCTAGTGTTTTTCTCTCTCAACTAAACATTTCTAGTTCAATTAGTGAAATTTGAACCTACCTCAGATCTTTCCAGCATCGACACCTTCATGAGGCCGTGGCCTGAGCACTCACAGCTGGGTATATTTGATTTTCCTTGTTTCCTTCAGGAAGTTGCAATTGCCAGTTCACTGTATTTTACGGGCTAATGTGTTTAAAATCAGAATTAGATGACTGATTTCAAGTCAAGTCACCTTTATTTATATAGCGCTTTAAACAAAATACATTGCGTCAAAGCAACTGAACAACATTCATTAGGAAAGCAGTGTGTCAGTAATGCGAAATGATAGTTAAAGGCAGTTCATCATTGAATTCAGTGATGTCATCTCTGTTCAGTTAAATAGTGTCTGTGCATTTATTTGCAATCAAGTCAACGATATCGCTGTAGATGAAGTGACCCCAACTGAGCAAGCCAGAGGTGACAGCGGCAAGGAACCGAAACTCCATCGGTGTCAGAATGGAGAAAAAAACCTTGGGAGAAACCAGGCTCAGTTGGGGGGCCAGTTCTCCTCTGACCAGACGAAACCGGTAGTTAAATTCCAGGCTGCAGCAAAGTCAGATTGTGCAGAAGAATCATCTGTTTCCTGTGGTCTTGTCCTGGTGCTCCTCTGAGACAAGGTCTTTACAGGGGATCTGCAAGGTCTGCCTGGCATGCAATGTGCCAATTAAAGTCCCGTTTTGTCTTGATGAAAGTCATTTCAGCAAAGCTTGTGGAATTGGTTATTATATTTGGATATTTTATATCTCTAAAAGCACTGTAATATCAAGATAATTTTTCAAGCCTTTTCCACTTTGTGTTTACAATGAAAAGACAGTAAGTCTGAATATGAATTTCATTTGATATAAGACACGTTATGGTTTCCTTATGTATGCATACTATGCAGATTTTTTTATTATTAAATACAAATTATAGGCTAACATATATTAGGTTAAAACATGTATCCATGGTTTTATTTGAAAAAATATATATAATAATAATAATAATAATCTTGCTCTTTTCTTGGATTTCAGTATTTTTATTTATGTACCAATTATGTCTTCACAGTATTTCCATTAAAATACATTTCTTGCAAATATATATCATTTTAATGACCATGTAAAGACAGTTCATAAGTTCACAAAATGTATCTCTTAGTTTTTTTCATGTGACATTTAGTAAGCGGTTCATACTGATGTATCTCAGTGTATATTGGAAGAAGATTTTGGGTCATGTTTAGCCACAAGGGGATCATTTCATCCCTCTTGATCATACGATGGCAAGCTGAGAATACTTTTTAAGCCCTTATCTTTTTAATTTCCTTTGGGACAGCATAGGTTCACCTAGGTGAGATTTTAAATTGGTGGAAGTGTGGGTGGTACAGATATTCTCTTCATTAGTGGAGCTTATCCCAAAGGATCTGGGCTTATTGCCTTTTTCCCCAAATGTCCCTCTTAACACTCCCTCTTAACTTAATGACTTTGAACTTGTGCAACAGCAATTGATTGTTGTCTTGTCTTCCAGAGACCCGATAATGAAGACCTTGTTTGCGCTGATCTTTCTCTAATTCTAATGAATGAACTCTGCGCTTCCGGTTTCATGCTTTGCCTCTTCTTTGAAGATTGCATTCTTTTTTTTGTTAGGTTCTATTAATTGATCAAGACTTGTAATTTCATTCATTAATATTAAGATAAGCTGCTGGGTTTAATGCTTTTCATTGATGTGTGAAGTGAATGTACTTCATTCGCATTTGAATGTAATTTTATGCTCTTACAGCAGCATGTTGTTTGTCCTGGCAGATGTAGCTGTGGTATTCAAAGTGTGCATCAAAGGCTTGTGGTACCCTTTTATTTATAATAATATATATTTTATTAGGGCTGCACAATTAATAAATTTTCTAATCATCTAATCAATTGTGGATGGATGCCACAATTATGTAATTATTCAAAGTGGCAATTAATCGTTCAAAGTCCAATTATGTTATTCTGCATGCTTAAGATGTGCTTTTTATTTCTACATGTTATCTTAAGGCTTTTTTCCCATTATTTTATTTTAGTTTTAGTATAACATTATAATACCTTTTATATTTTTTTAATACCTTTTATATTTTATATATTTAAATAAGGAACCAATCCGATGTATAGTTGACATTTGAGGCTTAATACTGTAGAAAAGCACAACGTTTTTTCAGTTCTATTGTTTTCATAAAAAATATGGCATGCAGTTGCTTCAAACAATGGTATAAATATAAATTTAAATTGTGATAATCACAATTAATAATCATAATAATCAATTAATTATGATTTTTTATATATAACTTTCTCACTTAGTACCATGTATAACTTTAATTTATTGTACAAAATGAGCAAGAGCCAGTGAGAATTCCATTGTACCAGCCTCATATGGCCAGTAAAATACCTTGAAAACATTTGCCAGATGTGTAGACCTGAGCATGTTTGGTATTGTAACTCTAACTAGTGACAACTGTTCTCTACATGTTTCTCTACATACTGTATATATATATATAAAAAATTTTTATTTACCATCTTCCACTCATCATACTTTTCCTTACAGTGACAGGCAAACATTTGGACACTATTTCCTTTTTCACATTTTAGGTCAGCAAAATGGAAGTATGATGCGGTGGAAAATTATAAACAAAACTGTCATTAGCTGTTTCACTGTAACACTATAACACTATTCTTTACATTGATAACAGTTTTGCACATTCTTGGCATTCTCTCAACCAACTTTAAGAGGTAGTCTGGTATGCTCTTCTTCTTGTACAGCAATGTAGGAATTCTTATATACTGAACACATCAACAAATTTGTGTTAATTTTGCGAAGAAACTTTCAAAAGTACTCAAAAGGTCATGCTTTAAAGGGATAGTTCACCCAAAAATGAAAATTCTGTCATCATTTACTCACCCTCATGTCGTTCCAAACCTGTATGAGTTGCTTACTATCCCTTTAAGATCATGAAAAATATATATCCAGTTAGGTGTGTCTAGACATTTGTCTACTGTATATTGAGTGGTTACATGACGTGCAGTTTGGTTTGGGTATGATTTGGATTTTTTACAATGCTGGTGCTGGTGCCTGAACCGATACTTTAAGAATAAAAAAGAGCTTCAAAATGAAGGTGGGTGTCATTAAAGAATGGCTTTTTAAAAAAAAAAAAAAAAAAAAAAAGACACACACAAAAAAGGATTATCATGTGTACTTTAAATTTCTTTTGAGAGAAGTATTATTTTTCCTATCTTTACCCAAAATAGGATAGATTGGTCATTATTGAGTGCTATAAACACATATAATGTCGGTTTCATTCATATTAGATGCCGGAGGATGCTCTCACACATAAATTTTACATATTCTTACAGGAGTAATAGAGCTCATGATCTTCCAGCAAACCCCTAATATGGACAAAAACATCCAGCTATTGCTGTAGCTGAGTAAAAAGAAGATAGAAACATTTTGAATGATGGAACTAAGACCGTAATCACTCAATAAATGATTTATGTGTTCTTCAAGCCGTCTTGGGAATTTTCATTTTCATAATGAAGTGTATTTATCCACTGCTAATCGACATAGCCTTTATTACAATATAGAATTTATTTTCTGCCTTAATCTGTGATAAGAAGCCACATCGGATCACAAAAGGATTTTTTTGACTGACTGAAGTTGAATCACAATGCTTCTTACATCTGTTTTGGAGCACCAGAGTGGAAATATTTCAATCAACAGCCCGGCCATTTAAGTGGTACCGAGATGAGGTACCGATATTTGTGTTCTGATTTGGTCCGGTACTGTACATACCAGTCACAGTTTTCGGTACCTGACCCTAAGTGCAGTGACACTGACATTGAAAGTAAAATACTTCTCTCTTGTTTAATGTGTTTCAGGTCGACTTCATGCCATGCAGACAGGAATGAAACTAGATAGCAAAACGCCAGAGTGCCGAAAGTTTCTTGTGAAACTAATGGATGAATTGGAAATGGTAAGTCCTAAATGTTTTTTTTTTTTATTATTAATATTTTTTTATATACCTCATTAACTCATTAAGCACACTGTTCAATTGACATGAACTATTTATAACTGTTCACATAAAGGGATATTTATAAAATGCTCTGCCTCATCTTGCAGTATGGTGATGTTTTCAGATAGCACTAGATTCTTAATTATAGCTGGTTTTGAATTCTTTTGTTTATGTGGCATTAGCAAAAAATGATGAATGACCTTTTGTACTAAGGCCACTGTATTCACATCACAGTTCAAAAGGCTGAATTTATAGGTCTCCTCCGAAGGAGAACAGGAAGCTACGAAAAAAACATAGCTTTTATGCTCAGGTGCTGTTATAGAAATTTAAGGAACCAATTAGATGTGAGTGGAGACCCTGCAGTCTCTAGAGCTCGCTTTTACTATTACCTCAGCTCAGTTCATTAAATGTTACCGAAATGGGAAACAGCAGCCGGTGGAGACCCAGATCCTGGTGGGCACATCCGGTCAAAAGGTCTGAAGCATACAGTGTACTGAACTCTCATTTAGCACAGTTCAACCTGTCTGAAAGGATGATGCTCTGCTCTTTTATTATGATCTGAATCATCCACCTGTCATTCAGGGGATTATGTACAAATTTATTTATAGATTATGTATATGAGCTGTGATCTTAAAGGGATCGTTCAACCAAAACTGAAAATTCTGTAATTAATTACTCAATCCCGTTTCCAAACCCATAAGACATTTGTTCATCTTCGGAACACAAATTTAGATATTTCTGATGAAATCCGAAAGCTCTCTGACCCTCCATAGACAGCAAGGGTCCGACCACAGTCAAGGCACAGAAACGTAGTAGAACATTGTTAAAACAGTCCATGTGACATCAGTGGTTAAACCATAATTTTACAAAGCTTTTTGTGCGAAAACAAAAATAACAACTTTATTCAACAGTTCTTCTCAGCCAATTATGGACTCGTGGCTTCTAAAGCATTAAAAAAAAAACTTCTAATTCTCAGTGAACTCAGAGTTTTTGTCTCATAGATTTACAGCACAGAGTAGTGTAAAGTATATGGTTCACTTTACCGATATCATGCTCTCGTGCTAAATATCAGCATGTGTTTTGGCCCAAAAACACACAGCACCTTCTTTGATTTTCTTAACAGAACAAGCTTCCTTTAGTAAAAGTGTTAAAATGAGTCCAGTGCTCCTTTTTTTTCCGGGGGGATTTTGGGTAAACCTCATGGAATCGGTGTGCATAGACTAGATCTAGTTTCAGGACTTTGATTTAGTGTGCACTGGCAACTGAAAGCGTCCAATCTCGCTTTCCGTCTCTGTGCTGTTTTTGCAAACTTCCTTTTGACTTATACTTTTAAATTCTTCTGCAATACAGCACAAGTGATGTACTGTGCCTTCACAATGCTTCTTCATAGAATAGGTAAAAATTTCATTAAAATGTGAACAATGAGTCCATTCAAGCACCTAGGTTCCACCTGTTGAAATGTAACAAGTCGTATTTGCTTTACTGATTTTACAAGGAAACCTGACTCTCTCTAGCAGACTGTTACATCACAGAGAGGAAGCAGAACCCGGGGACCGCCAACTGACTAAAGCTTTTGCGTTTGGGTGCTGGCTATTCTCAACCTAAGTAAAAGACCGTGTTACCAATATCTGTGTTACACTGGTTTTTTCGAAAACATGATTAAGGCTGCAGATGTGCTGAAACGTGCCATTCCTTTTGATGTTGCAATTGATTTTTTTTTTTTTTTTTTATGCAGGAAGACCTCAAAAAAAGCTTATGTTTATATAACATCTGTCTAAAATTTATTTTAAATTAAGCTACAGCACATTTATTGTCTATGTACCAATATGGAGAAGAATGAAGGCCATGAAGACAGTCTTGTTGAAAACGCTGGCTTTAAAAAAACAAATGAAAATACAGTATTTAGATTTGGTGCAGTTTCAGTATTACTAGAAGTGAGGAAAGCATAAGCCTGCTTCAGTCCATGCAATGCTATTGTCTGTTGCATTTGAACCATTTTCTGTGAATTATGAGGCTACTAATTCATTCAGCTGGTGTCACAGAATGGATCATAATAATAGCTGGGTGAATGACTCCACTAATTGCGTGTGGGCAACCCTCTAGAGGGACCCTCTTTTGCAACAAAATTTTAATTACACTAGGCTTCTGGAGTGGAATCAAAGTGGCCGATGCGTCTTAGGAATTACTGAGTCATGCAATGGAAAATAGAGGTTTAGAGGGTAATCATCTAGAATCTGTCATAAATAATGCATTAAACACTCTTTACAGTATCACACATGCTAAAATGACCTAATAGCATAGCATTTAAGATTACATTACCATTACCATCAGTGCTGAACATGGAAAATGAACTTTTGAGTGGTTCTTTGTGTTTCAGATGAAGAAGGAGCTCAGCGACAATGAATCCATCTCGCAGGATGTAGTTGGCAATGCCCACATTGAGAATTACGCCTTGAAAATGTTCCTCTACGCAGACAGTGAAGATCGATCAGGACATTTCCACAAGTAAGTCAGGGTCTGGATTGCATTAGTTTGCCAGTCCCCAGACCGTTCAGACTTGAAATGTGTTGCTGTTTAAATGTGCCATCCTTAATTACAGTTTTACCGAACTGTGACACAAAATAATCCCACTGTCACTTTGTACATACAGAGAGTGAGTAGCAGGCTAAAATTAGCAACAAATCTGGTTCTGTATAGGGCAGTTGCCTGGGAGTGAGACGGCATGGATTAACCAGGTGTAGCATTACAGGTCACGGCAGTATAATGAAGCTGTTGTGGACAGTGATGGTTCCAGAAGCTGAATACCTGGCAATGACTCTGTCCTCAGGTCATACAGACTGGACTTCCCAAGGAATTTGAAGTAATTGTTAGTTTGGTTGTAGCTAGATAAAGCAGAGTACATATTTATAAAATGTTTACCTAGAAGTAAGACAATCTTAGAAATAAATTTCAGGATGTTGTCATTGATAAAGGAATTTTGTATTCGATGTAGTTGCACAGGAAAAACCTCCAATAGTGAATTGCGAACAAAGTCTTATGCTCCTGCAAGAAGAAACGACAGGTTCCCTCTATGATCTCAAAATACATTCTGTAATGGATAAATTTGGCATTTCATGCCGCATTTCCCCTTATGCTCTTTATCCTCTTCCTGCTGATGAGGTTTAGAGTGAAGATCTATCTTACTGTAGGAAGCTGTCAGACCTGCATACACTCCCTGTCCAGAGGCCACTCTTCAGGATGTGTTCACATACTCAGGGTTTGTACGAAAAGTGTCAAGGGTGAATCATTGTGTGCTTTATGATTTTACTTTTAAAAGGTACTGTAGTTCATGACATTTATTCTCATTCTGGAAAAACAATGCTTGTATTGTCAGCGAGTTCCTTTAGGTTTTCTTGAACATGAATGTACAATTGTAACCCTAAAGGTTTTATAGAGAGTGAGGTTTTTCTCACAGGGATCAGAGCAGCGTGCCTGAAGATGAAAGTGGACCGAAAGGGCTTTAAATGCATCACTTTAAATTATATTTGTTTATTTTCATTTAAATAGGATATTCACTTGTCTCACGTGTCATTTCATGGTTCCTTATTCTAGAAAGTTTGAACGTTGACATGTTTGATTAACAGCAGAAGTGTGACTATGATTAATATGTCCCAGGATGGTAACAGGGAGCTGTTTTTAGGGTTTTTAGGGTCACCTGATTTTTAGGGTCATTGCATAAGTTTTCATAGGAAATTAAAAAACACCTGCCTAAACCTTTTATCATTGACATTTAATTAAGAAAACTACTTTGGGTTCCGCAGCAAAAAAAAAAACAAAAAAAACAATGCTGATGAATAAGTGAATAATTTCTTTATTTCAGTCGTTCACAGTTTCTCAGAAAAATAACATCTTATTTAACAATATTACCTGTTACAAAGATTTATATTTAAAATAAATGCTGTTATTTTTATTTTCATCAGAAGATCCTGAAAAAAAAAATACATCACTGTTTCAAAAATATTAAGCAGAACAACTGTGGTATTGCCATTTAAGTTTTAAAATAAATGAAAACAGAAAAGTTATTTTAAATTGTATTAATATCATAATATTACTGTTTTAATGTTTCTTAAATAAATCTTACTGAACACAAAGGTTTGAACAGTACTAAGTGTGTAAAATCCAGATGTTGTTTGTTTTACACATCTGCTTTGAGACATATGTGGCTTATTTTATTGTACTTTGAGAAATTCATTGACAGCAGTGTTAACGGTTTAATGTGTGTTTTTATCACAGGAATCTGATCAAGTCCTTCTACACCTCGAGTCTTCTGTTTGATGTGTTGAGTGTCTTTGGCGAATTAACAGAGGAGGTGAGTCACCGTGGGTCCTTTCGACCCCTACTTTGTCAACTGGGTAGGTCTGTATTTTGACGCCAAGGCTAGTATGACAACGTTTTGTGTTTAAGGGACATAAAAATAGGCCTGAGATGTGTTTCTTGACACAGTCCCCCTGTTTCTGATGGCACAGACACAAGCTCGCCTAATTTAGTGGAACGTGAAAACGTCTAATGGAATCAAATACGTCATTAGAGCCATGTTCTCGTGCTCAAATCTGAAAACTGCTACAAAAACATGAAAAGGTGGAAATTAATGGGAAACTCTAAAGCTGAGCCCAAGGACTGACAACGCCTCACCAGATTCAATGTACACAGAGGTTTTGAGAGGCCAATTCTTGGCAAACTTGTGCCTGGAAAGTGTTGTTAATCCACCAGTTGAATCTGTGTATTTCCAGTGTGCCTGTTAGACCATCCCTACTGGTAGCCATGGCCGCAGATGTCTCTTTTATACAGCGGGAAGTGACCTGTGTCCGAAGATGGACAATGTTTCATTGAGTAATCTTTGCTCCCTAAGGGCCAGACATTTTCCTACTGTAGAAAGCTCATTGGATTAACTGTTGAAACAGTGTGCCTTCTCTGTGTAACACTAACCCAGACAATGAGCTCTCAGAATCACCCTCCATTACTGTGCTGTTTCTCTCCGACAATGCCACAAGAAGTTGTGCCAAATTAGATTACATGAGGAAAGACTTGAGAGGACTCGGTTCTGATGTATGTAGAAGTAGAAGTAGATAGACCCTTTTAATGGATTTGAGCTGGTGGTGTAATTACAGGTGTCACCACACTTCAGACCATTGAAAATAAAGCCGATATACTCTGAAATTATTAGATGATAAATTGTTTTACAGCAAAATTCAGTAATTATAACTCTTATATTAATAAAATACTGAATGCATTGCATTCATTTTTCATACTGCAAAAGATTGCTTTATATCATGTATAGGCCTGAATCTAAAATAGCTGTTACATGAACACATTTGTAAATACATCAGTTAAATTCTGTATTAATTTAAATAAAGAAAATTGATGCTGTCAATTAAACATTTTCCAGACAATATTTTAATTAGTATGAAGTATACATCTTTGTTCTTAGTCTTAAATCTAATTTGTGGGTACATAACTTGTTTATTTAATAAATATTGGCGTTTTTTTTTTTAACTATTGCATATGCCATTCAAGGAATTTCTTTTTTCATCATGCATTCATGCATAATTGCACTTTAAAACATTAAATCAATTTCAGTGCAAGCTTTTCATGTCTTATTACCTAATTCAAAAAATACAAAAAATATTATTAATTAAACTCTCATTCATAAGGCCATGTAGCATAATCATAGTGATGAGTGAATCATTTGTCTGTCAAGTGTTATCCATGTCATGTCCAGACAAAATCCTGACAAACTAATCTGTGCTTTTAGTGCCTATTGTGTTGCTGGGAAAGTTCATTAATTGAGCATTTCTTATCTTAAGGACTGACTTACTGAATGACTTTTCACATGTTCTCCCCTATCCAGAACATCCAGCACAGGAAGTATGCAAAGTGGAAGGCAGCCTACATTCACAACTGCCTGAAGAATGGTGAGACTCCGCAGCCAGGTCCTATTGCAATGGAGGGGGAAGCATATGGTAAGTGCTGATATTATATCTGCTCCCCCAGAATGATCCTGTGACTCCCATTAAAAAAATAGCATCAGTTGGGAGGCTTTCCTCCAAGTTTACTAAGTGGCTTCCTCGATGTGAGTCTGTTGTTTCTAAATCCGTAAATGTTATCACATTGTGTGCCTTATCAATTTTGTGAAGAACACAGGAGGTGACCGCCCCGTGACCCTCCCCCTGCAGGTCAGCACAGGCTGCTATTTATGTAGTGACCCCTTTTAATAGTGTGAAAATTATCCACTGTTGGCTAATCTAACTGTTTTAAGTACAAGGTTAGTCATTAGGAAGGAAAGGGCTGAAGATTCATGCCAAGTTAGGAATACACAGAGAACGAATGCAGAATTAAAATGTGTCTATAAACATGAAATTAAAAAGTAATAAACTTGTAAAAAAAAAAAAAAAAAAAGTAATAGATCTTGCCTTATCGAGAAAGTACTTTCCAATTTTGTTACATTTAGTAAACTGTTTGCAGTCTGTGTGTGTCCCATCTGAGATGGAGTTTGATATGATTTTCTAAATGTTTTTTTTTTCCGAAGATTAAAAAGTAACAGCATAGTAATATGAAGTTGTATTGTAGTGGTGATTTCTCAAGAATGTGGTTAAGAAATCTCTTGCAGCATATGTAATTGTGGATTGCCTGTAGCCAGTATATAGGATATTACATTTCAACCAAAGAGAAAAAAAAAGGAATTAATGTAATCAATTCACAGAACATAAATAGATTGCTTATTTTTAATATGTTGCTTATATTCTCTATAATAAAAATTAGAATGGTTAATTCAATCTTTTTTTTTTTTTTTTAATGGAGTTATATGAGGCCGAAGTTTTATTTGGAAATTTGGAAAGGGAAAGTGTTACACAATATAGCAACCCATTTCCTCTTGAAACTTTATTTAAATTAATGGTCATGCCAATAGCATATAGCCAATAGCATATAGCAGGGCTATTCAACTTCATCAACAAGTGAGCCAAATGAAACATTCATCGTGGCAAACCAGAGCTGGAATATTTTGGGAATGAAAGCAGCAGAGAACAGTTACATTAATATTTTGGTAACATTTTACAATAAGGTTCAGTTAGTTAATGTATTAACTTGCAAGAACTTAATAAGCACAACTTTTGATTTTAATAATGCATTAGTAAATGTTGAAATTAGCGTCAAATAAGATAAGAGAATTATATAGAAGTATTGTTCATGCTTAGTTCATGTTAACTAAAGTAGTTAACTTATGTTAAATAATGAACCTTACTTTAAAGTGTTACCAATATTTTTGATCATTATTTTTTTATTTTATTTTTTTATATCTGTCTTTTATAACATTTTGCTGTATTTTTGAGAAACATTCCCAACTAGGATGAAATTCTGAATAAATACAGTAAATTGGCTTTCTAAATGGATCTATAACATAATAGAATAAACTGAATAAAGCTGACTGATTGCAAGTAGACTGATTCAAGAGCTATGCATCTATTTCATAGTGCCTCTTCACTTTGTACTCTTTCACTATGGTTGTAGTCTCGTTGCATGATAAACACACCGGTTGAAAACAAATTGCTTGTTTACGTTTTGTTCTACTTGGAATCGGTGGTTTTCATTGTCTATTTTTTTTTCTTTCAGTTTTGATACGATTTGTTTAGACAATAAAAGATGCCTCACCGATTATAAACCAGAGTGATTGACTGTTTACACACACATTATCCACAGAGTGCATGCAAAGACACATTTTCCTGCAAGGAAAGCAGTCTAAGAGAAATGGGTTGAAATAACTTGCAACCTTAAATGGGCCACCACACCTTTTAAACAGATGGAATTAGCTAAGCGGGATGCCAGTTAAGTAGGTCTGGAATATAACATATTTCTAAAGTAGAAAATACAAATTGATCTGTTTGTGAAAGACTTTTGCAGTTTACCAACTGTTACCAACAATAGGGTTGCAGTTTCTTTATAAAGCATATCTTGTTTAGAGATCATGTGAAAATGTGACCATTTGACTGCAAAATAATGTATTTTAGAAGATGTGAAGAGTGAAGAATGTTCCTCGTTCATGTGGAGGTTAAAATAATGCTTGGCGGTGGGATTTAGTTAGATCACTTTCCCCTCCACATCTGCTGGGCGTGCTGCTTTTGACCTGGCCTGCTCATGTCCGAGATTAAGTCATCTGTAGACTAGGCTGTTGGGATATACACATGCATGCACGGTATGTTTCTGTATTATGTGATATTAGTTATCATCACTGGTTTTATTCGGTGCAAGCTTTTATTTTTAACTGCTGTTAAAACTCATGTAACAAGTGTTTTCTTCATGCTGTAATGGTATTAAAATGGAATTTCTTGAGCTTTACATCTAGCAGCTGGGCCCTTGTTAAGTAGTGACCTCATGCTTGGTAATTCCCACTGATGTGCAGCATTGCCAAGAGAAAAATGATAGCATGCTTTTGCATTGCAAAGTTTGAGCACAGTATTACAGATCTATCTTATTCCATGTGTCCGTCTAATTGCCTTTCCAAAGGGGTCCCTTAAAAAAATTATTATAACAATATGCCAAAATGTTTGTTTTGTATAACAAACACCAAACCTTGTTTGAGGTCAGCTGATTAACTGTTAGTTTTCTGTTAGTCAAGTTATTCCTGTGTATGCTGGATTTTTTAATGTAACTCCAAAGGGATTAATCTGAAAGAATATATTCAAATACACCTAGGATGGCTTGAGGGTGAGTAAATCATAGGCTAATTTTCTTGGGTGAACTATCACTTTAAGAACTATATTGGTGGTATTGCATCCTTGCACAGCAAGCACATCTCTGGGCTTGATTTAAAAAAAAAAAAAAAAAAAAGAAGGCTTATTTGAGGGAAAGAGAACTGATCTGTAACAACTTTTTCAATTAGTATACTATTCCTAAGACCCATCTACAGTGTTTACACCCGTAGCTGTTCGTTTCCTGGAGCAGGCTTTGCACCCGTGCCATGACTCCATGGAAAGTAAGGGTTTCTTTGTTTTAGCCTGTTGAGAAATTAAGGTCAAACTGAAATGGGCTCCGGTGTCAGGACAAGTACAGCATGGAAAAAATTAGAGGTTTAAAAATTCTTTAAAGAACATGCTCTAGACATGCTGAAATCATTGTCTAAATGACTCTTTTGTAGTATTCAGGTGAATCTCTGGATTTGGACTGGTTTGCATTAAGTAGATTATATAAGCAAGGTTGGCCTATATTGAGACTCGTATAACAGGCATGACCATGTATATACATGTACAGTATGATAATGTATAACATTATAACTTTATGTAGCATGACTGATTGCAAAACGTGATTTGGACATGCTTCAAATTGAATTATTCCCAGTAAAAGCAATGTTAAAACAATTGCATCTGTTCACCATTTATCCATTCCCTCCCTGTCGCTAATTAGCACAGAAAACATTTTTCTTTTAAGTGTAATGTAGGTCACAAATTTTGGCCAGCAGCTGTACAGTTTGGTTGAGCACAGGCACTTTTCAGAATTCAGCTGTCGGCGCAGATCAATAGTAAATAAAGAGATGTATTTGCAGAGAGAGCTTCTCTTAATCCTCATGTTGACTTTTACAAATCCATAGTGTGCTTGAGCCAATGTTGTCCATCACCTTCCTACTTAAAACAAAGGGCGTTTGGACTGTTTCTATCAGTGAGAACTAATGGAGTTTTAAAATAAGTTTAACAGATCAATCTCTCTAATGCACTGGGCAGTGAAAGGTTGGGTTCTTTATTATGGATTGGCACTCAATTTGAGTACCCTGAAATTATCTTTAAAACAGAATTAAAAAAATATATATAAAACTCTTCAAAACCCAAGTCACATTGATAAGTCCAGTTTATTTTAATTTATTTTTTGTCATTTGTTACAGCTTTTCATCTTTTTCTTGCTGATTTATCAGACAGGAATTTGACTTTTTCTCCAGGTTCACAGCTCTCAACACTGTTTAGAGAGGGTGTGAATTATATGTGGATTACTCACATTAAAAAAGTGAACATTAATTTTCCATGTGCTGTGTAGTTTGTTATACTTTGCTGGTATTTATTTTGCTTTTTTGTAGTGCTACCATTGTGTAATCACAGTGTGTCTTTTCACTATAGCAGTACAAAGCTATCTCAAGTATAGACTTTCATGGTCATAGTCTGACAACATATGGCCTTTTCACAATTCCTTTCACAAATCTGCCTACAGCATTGCTCTAAAAGCAAAACTCTCCTCCAGGATCGACCAGGAATCTCCCTGATCTGTGGCTGATCAAGCCCCTTTTCACAGAAACCATATAAAGGCCATATTTTCTTAACAGCATAATGTTTGTTTGACTTGCCCCACCCTTATTATTTCACAGCCGGTTCTGAAAATAAACCCCCTGCCTGACACATGTCTGGGGAAAGGAAAGTTGTCAAAAAAGCATGTTTAAATCAACCAAATTTGGAAATGTTTTTCATATGCTTCATTTACTTATTCCCTGTGATGAAATGTTATATTGATGTTTTGAAGTCCTTGTTATTAAATGTTGCTGATGCAAGCAAATACATATGGTGCTAACCTCTAAACTGCGTTTTGCTGTAATCTAATATTTTTTGCGAAATCGAATCTGCCCAGGGGCTTGAGAAACATTATGAATGTGGGATTGTTGTTAAATTTCAAATGGAAGAACCAAGCCACAGTTTCTTGATTTTTTTTTTTCTTTTTCCTTGTTCTATTTATTTATATTCATCACTCATTTTGTGGTGTCTTAGGGTTCAGCTTGCAGTTGATTGAAATTGGTTCCGTGCTGTCCTCATCAACCTATTCCAGGGTTTTGAGGAAAAAAAATGTTTCCAGCTCAAATCACGCTAACACATCACTTGCTTAATGGTGTCCAAATTTCATATTTTTATTTTTATGTTTGTTTACCTGTGCTGATAAGTTTTCCCCTTGCTAAAGGAGGTTATTGTGGTACCCTCCAACAGTTGACTTGTGGTGAGGCTCATCTTTTCCATGATTTGTATTCATGATAAAATTGTGTGTGAAAATAATGCTCTGAACATAGGAATCTTTAAGCACTGAATGGGGTAATGTGAAAAAAAAACAGAATAGCCTGATTAGTGCTAGCAGGAAACATAGCTCCATTAGTTGTGGAAAAATTACTCTTGGAAGGAAAACTTCTTTCCAAATTTCATAAATTCTATCATCACTCCCAAAACAAAGGCTTTTTAAGGGAGTGAACTATCTGGATGCTTTCACGACAACCTTAATGTTGACAAAGCGTAATGCTGTTTGCATGAACATATTTGCTTGTTTTTCTCTTTACTTTAGATGATGAATTCGGTGCCGAGGGTGGTGGTCCTTCACAAGCGCCTGAAAATCTTTCCCAGTCTCAGCCTTCTTTCCACGGCCATCCATCAAATCAACCCCCAGTGTCCAATTTCAGTAATATTCAGATACCTCCTGGGTCACACGCACCAGCCAATACACCTGCAGAGGTTCCCCATTCAGAAGGTAAGCTAGCTGAGCTTAAGTGTAACCATCTGTTTCAAATAGATGCTGTTTTTGTGCACTTTCTATTCATTAAAGAAATCCTGAAAAAAAATATCACTGTTGCCACAAAAAATATTGCACAACACAACTGTTTTAACATTGATAATGGTCAGAAATGTGTCTTGTGCACCAAATTAGCATTTAGAATGATTTCTTAAGAATTATAGAGCAGGAAATACTAATGGCTGGTGAAAATGTAAGTTTGGAATCAAAATAATATATTATATTTTTTAACATTTAAAATATTTAGTTATTTCAAATTGTGATAGTATTACACAGTATTACTGCTTTTACTGTATTCATGATCAAATAAATACAGCCTTGGTGATGCAAAAGAGAATTCTTTCAAAAACTTCAAACAATCTTACCAATCCCAAATTTTTAAGTGGTAGTGTGTACTTAGGGATAATGGGGTTTTTTTCTTCCTGGAAAAAGCCATGCATTTGACAACTAAATTATGTCAGCATGTGCTCGTTTAGTGTGGGCAGCGGTTAATGAACACTGATTGTCTTTCATAACAGCACAAATCCCTTGACTCAAATGTAGAGGTTAATTAGTACATCTCAGAGGACTGGGACTGAACTGTAGTGTATTTGCATGTGTATTTCCCGTACCTCAGGGTTCCTGTTTTCCTTTCTAAAGCACAGAAAGGCAGTCTCAGGGTCCCCATGAGGGGCATGTTTCCCCTGGTAACTTCTGTCCTTTGTGATTAGTGCTATGGCTTCCAGATACGGAAATTACTAATTTGCAACATGGCACCCTAGAGGTGCAACCACTTAATTTGATCATGCATAGCATTCTCTCATTTCCTTAATTTTGTATTTGACTCCATGTCCGCTCTCAGACTCTTTAGATGAAACAAAAATGAACTTTGCTTTATATATATATATATATATATATATGTATGTATGTATATGTATATGTATATGTATATGTGTGTGTATATATATAAAGGGGACAATGTACATTTAACTTTCCCGGCCTCTTATTGCTGCCTATCCCAACATTTTTGATGTAGCTCTAATTAAATAAAAAATGAGCCAATATTTGGCATGAAATTTCAAAATGTCTCACTTTCAACATTTGATATGTTATCTATATTTTATTGTGAATAAAATATAAGTTTATGAGATTTGTAAATTATTACATTCCTTTTTTACTCAAAATTTGTACCGTGTCCCAACTTTTTTGGAATCGGGTTTGTGTATACTGTGTGTGTGTGTGTGTGTGTATACATGTATGTATGTATGTATGTATGCATGTATGTATTTGCTAAATAAAATGCACCTTTTGTTCTTTTGCTCCTTGGAAAGATAGTGCTCAGCCATAGTCGGTAGCTGAGCACATCTACATCTAAATCCGTTACAGCGGTCTGACAAAAATGGACTACTTAATTCATCCATTACAGTTTTTCAACATCCTATCAGCCATAATTTCAAATGCAAAAGTGCATTCATGGTCATAAGCTAATGGACTTTTTCCCCTTTTTTTTGAGCAGCAGATCCCATCAAACCAGTTCCTGTTCCACGAACCATGCCAGTGGTTGATCCTTCACTTCTAAGCAATACACATGAAGGTAAGCTTTTTGTTTGAAGATGACTCCTCTTCACTGAAATCCATTCTCAACAAAGTCAGCATACAGTCATAACACAGGATAGAACCTCGTTTCACAGAAATGATGGACCTAATTTTCTGCTTATGAAGCCAGAAGAGAAATGAGACATTGCACTGGATTTTCTGAAATAAATTAAGGCTTTATGGGAAGCAGATTGACAGTTTTGGCTTTCTATAGATGGTGGGGACGGCCACAAACAAGGCAAAATTACATTCCCTTACTACCAGCCATTGTGTCACTGGAATGTACCTTTAAAAAGAATCGATGCCTATTGTGCCCAAAGCTACTGTTGGCATTCAGCCTGTCAATTAAATAATTTAGCTAATTAGTGAGCTCATTTCATTTACAAACCCTGCCCATTATTACTGCAATTGCCAGAAATAGAGCAGATTGAGAATTTTGTATTGCACGACCCAGATACAATTTTGAGATGACAAAAAGTTGCTTTTCTAGCCTAATTAGACGTGTGTACATTAAAAACAGAGCATCTTTTTATATTGTTTGGCTAATTAAAGTCTGTCTGCTATCATAACTGGTACCCAGACCGGGAAAAATAAGGAAGATGACAAATAAATATTAGTAATTAAGTAAAACCTCAATGTGAAAAGTTTGCAATGTCATACTGCAAATTACTTGTCCTTTCTGAATCATTAAGGCTTTTCTAAAAACGTATCAGCCATGACATTGTCTAACTGATTTGAAAGTCTACACCGAATGAGACACTAATTGGCGATGTAAAACAAGACTCTGAAAGTGAGGTGATTTTTCATGTCTAAAGTGCTGTTTAAGCTAGTCTTCAGTTATTTATGTGCTCTTTTCCATTGATCAGCATTAGAAATATAATTTGTGTAAATGACGCACAGATGAACCAGTGTGAGATAAATGCACAAATACACCTTCTGTTCCACATTTCACCTTCTCTATGGCCAAAATAAATATCGACCAAGGTCATAACGTTACCAGTATAGTAACTTGTTGAAATGTTCTTGAAATCAAGCATTTCAGTTGAGATAGTTCTGTGGTTATAGTCTACCCAGACTTTGTGCATATTGTAGTAATCGAGGTGCAAGCAGTGCTTTTGAATGAGGCATAACTGTATTATGGTTAAATATTAATACTGGAGAAGGAGACAGGATCTAGAGATCTTTTTAGGTTCCCAGAAATGCTGTACCTAAAACTATTTTGAAAGCTCACAAGTGCTTTGGTGGTCGTTTCTGTCCAGTTCATTATTTGGTTCCCACATTATGGATTCAGCTCAAACTGTCACTCTGAATGTCACTGTGAGAGCCAGCATAGTTTACATTGTGGTTAAGGCATTCGTGCACCATGACTATAACATTTCACATGCCCACTGGCAAATAACTTAACTTAAGTATTCATAAACTAGCTCAACCTCAGCTCACCCTATAATTTAATGTGCTGGTGGGCACTGGAGAGACATGCATGTGTGAAATGGCTGCATGACATTCCAGAATATTCCCCTGGAAATCATCAAAATACTAGCAGGCAAGGTATCTGGTGATAACTATATGTAAAAAAAACATTAGTGAATATATAAATTATTAAAGCATTATTAATATATATACTACCATTTAAAAATTAGAATTATATGATTGATGAAACAATTGATGTGCTTAATTATTTTTGTGGAAAAAGTGAGCCTTCTTTTCAGGGTTTTTTAGTGGAAAAAGTTGAAAACGGCAGCATAAAAAAAAAAAAAAAGTATAATCTTTTAGAAAGTTACATATGTCTTTACCATCACTTTTGATACATTTCAGTGTGTCCTACTAAATAAAAGTATTAATTTATTAAAAAATAAAAAAAATTGTACTGCCCCAAAACTTTCAACAGTTATGAATGTATAGTTTAGTGTATATATAGAGAGAGAGTGAGAGAGAGAGAGAGATAGTGTGTGTGTTTGTGTTAACTTATGTAAACCTTTTCTTTTTACAGGTGATATGCGGCTCACACCAGAAGACTTTACTCAGGCTCAGAAATACTGTAAATACGCAGGTAGTGCACTGCAATATGAGGATGTGGGCACTGCCATCCAGAATCTGCAGAAGGCCCTGAAGCTACTAACCACTGGCAAATAATAAGGCCATTATGTTATCAGAGATCTGGCCAGAGGAGTTGAAAAAGGACCTTTTCCCTAGCCCCGTCTGTATCAAAAAGAGACACCCCCCTCCCCCCAATCACTCAATACAACATCTGTTTCTGCCATAGTGGATGTCAATAGTTGCTCATTACTAGACCGATAAAATACAGATACAACACTAAAAAATCAGGTGCTAAAATCCTGAGGAGCTCATACATATTTAGGTTTGAGGTGGTTTTGTCTTTTTTTTTTTCTGACATTACAATAATTTGGTTAGATCTTCATCGACATGGTAGCATGTCTGAATATATGTCTTAAACAGTAACTCTCAGACACTTTTCCCTTAACTACATTTACTACTTTCCGTTCACTTCTATGAACACTATATGCTTCGGGTGGAAGGATTCTGTAGTTAGATTACATGGTAACTGTTTACTGCCATTAGTTATGTGTGGCTATAATCAACAATAAATCTTTTTTTGGTCAACTCTTTTATTGGTCATTTGCAGTGCATGTTTCCTTTTTAATAATCCTAATGAAAAATGAGCATCTCAGATTTAGATTTTTGGAGCTGGATTATAAAATTTTATTAAATTCTTAAATTCAAGGCATTGCATCATGTAAAAGCATTTCACACATGCAGTAAAAGCATGAATGAGGATTGTAATGGTGTTAACTAAGGGTCTCTGCACAGGCAGCTTTTAACAAATCACCGGCAATTGAAAACCAAATGAATTGAAAATGTGTGCAGATTATTTGGATAAATAAAATAAAATTAACATTTTCTTATTGGCGCAATTTTCACTACAGCATAATAATAAAAAAAAAAATAATGATAAATAAGGTAATTGCAACTTATCTTTACAATTCAGATATAAAAATTCTTTAAAAACATAAAAGTCAGAATTGTGAGATATACAATAAACTTTTTTTCTTGCAATTCTGAATTTACATCCCTAAATTCTGAGTTTGTTACTGAGTTTTGAGTTTACATCTCGCAATCATTACTACTACTACTATTACAAAATAAAAATAATTAGTGCTGTCAAATGATTAATCACTATTAATCACATCCAAAATAAGTTTTTTTTACATAATATATTTGTGTATATTTATTATGTGAATATAAGTAAAAACACATGCAAGTGTATTATTAAGAAAAATTTTATGTTTATATCTTAAATATATTTATATAGAATATAAATCTATAGAATATAAATATATACATGTAAATATTTTCAAAATATTTACTTTGTGTGTGTGTTTATATATACATCATAAATATACACAGAGCACATATGTAAACAAAAACTCGTTTTGGGTGATTATTCGGGATTAATAGTTTTATCAAAAATAATACCATTTTGTTTTTTAGCCAATTTCTCACATGTATGAGTTAACAGCTCACCATGAGATATAAACTCAGGATTGTGAGGGGGAAAAAAGTCAGAGTTGCAAGTTAAGTCGCAATCATCTTTTAATTTTTTTATTCCGTGGTCAAAACAGGCTTCCATATTTTCTCCTTCACTGTCTTAAATGTTTGTTTTTTTTCATTCATAATTTTTAAATAATTCCAGGTGGCAGCAAAATGTGTTGCAATAAGTATTCCTGCAGATTAAAAGATGAGGCTGATATTGTATTTCAAAGGCACTAAAGGTGATGCACAATGAGTGTAGTTATGTTATACTAGTCATAACCCATTTAGCCCTATGCATGACTGAACTTGGTCAATTCAGTTTGTGCACATTCAGGAAACTTATAATTACAATAGACAGTTCCTGTTGTTTTCTGTTCTACTTGTATTTCTTGAGGTTGCATTACCAGTGTCACTGTTTCCTGTCTTTCCACAGTTTTACCTGAAGTGTAATAGAAAGGGCATTGCACTTATCTGAAAGTAGACTGAGCTATCATTGCATGCATCTGCATCTGCCCGAATCCTTTCCTGCCTCACTGTAGATGCAAATGATGAACATCACCTGTGATGTCCACTATAAACAGGTAGTGATGAGAAAGTCACATGATGAATCAGAGATCATCACAAACAGTTCTTGCTCAAGCTGAGAAAGGAAATACTACAATATATATATATATATATATATATATATATATATATATATATATATATATATATATATAAATAGAAGGTGCACAGTGTCATTCACACAAACACTAAACACCATCATGGTGACACACATAAAACTGCAATAATGCAGTATCATGATAAACATTAATTTAACAACATTAGATGTATGATAAAACCCTAATGTACACAACTGACAGTTATTTCAATGAAAAAACATAAAATATGAAGTGTCATATTCACTTTAAATTATGCAATGACTTTTTTCTTTTTCACTTCCAAAAACCATAATTTTAAGTGTTTTATTGTAAACTTACATTAAATGTAATCACAGTTATTCACCATATATAAAATGGAAACTTACTGATAACCAATTAACAGGTTTTTACTGTAGCATTTTTACAGTCTTTTACTGTTAAAACCACAATAATGTTTTACAGTGTTGTCTTTTAACCTTTAAAAATTAATCTTAAAATCTGAGTGACCACATTCATCAGATTTCATGACATTGTAATCCTTTTTGAGTGTTTAAGGGTATTGACATTGACGTGCACAGATAAGTTTATGACTTGATTGCTATCAGTGCTGTGGGAATGGAGAAAGCGGTTAAATCTTTTTTTATTTTATTTTTTTAAACCACCATGTATGCTGCATTGTCATTAAAATTGACCATGTTTTGCAATGGCTATTGAGCAGAATAAATGAGTAATTTGTGAACCTCAAAGAATCTGTAAGGATCGTGCAAATCCTAATTTCTGGCTCTGTAGTTGTTTTACATTCAAAATCTACAGCCAAGTTTCTGTGTTATGATGATAAAACGTCATTGTGGCTGTAAATCTCAGCACTAAACCAAACATATAACTGTAGCTAGCCTATAATATATGTCTGTGTTATTGTGTATGGGTTATCACACCCACAATAGATCAAAACCTAACAGTCCCCTACAGGGACTCTCTTATCAGATTCAAAGAAAGAAGCAGCCTCAACATCCACATAAAGGATGACAAAATGTTTAGTATTCTCATTCATAAATCATTTCATAAGCCTGTAGTAAGTAAACAGGAATTGATTACAACTACATGACCTGAAATTTCTTTAGAGCCTACTATTTAACCTGAATGTTGAAATCTACATACAATACAGTTTTCCGACTTGTAGGAGCTAACTGGGAGATCTTCTCTGATGTTGAAAACAGAGTATCTTCTTTACAGTATGTTTATAAGGTCTGTAACAAATTAGTAAGAATTAATAAGTTATTCGTGAAAATCTAATTCGGGAAATGCCTGAATTTATATATTTTTTTGTTCTTGTATGTCTTAAGCACACTCATTAAAAAGAAAAGAAACCGCTAACAAAACAAATGTTTTTTTCTTTTCTTTTCATTCAGTGTTTGGCTTTGCGTGTATGTATTTGCAAACTTAAATTATATATACATATATTTTACATGTTGAATATACTGATGCAATTGTATATAGCCTAATGTAGTCTAAATTTCTGATTTATTTTATGTTTGTGTGTGTGTGTGTGTGTGTGTTTATTACTTAATATAGTACAGCTAATTTAAATAGTAAATATATATATATATATATATATATATATATATATATATATAGAAATTGTGTGTGTTATATATACAATATATTTAGGTCATTTAAAAGTACACAAAACAATATTCATCTCTCATTCGTTTTTTTTTTCTTAGAAACGTGTTTGCATATATGTTTATTGTGTTCTATATAACGTAATCATTTGCTTAATTATATATGGTTCTACACTGTTTCTCTTATTATCCTATTGAATCCTAGCAAACACTAATGCGAAGTATTCATGTAGCCTATGAAGTTCATTTTTGGGGTCTCCCCGGGAATTCTCCCTCTTATGGGTTGGGCTCTATTGAGAACTGCCTCCAGCCGTGGGACAAGCACATTTTTGTCTAGTAAACTCTAGCTAACGCTTTACCCCGCATCTGTCTGCTCGGAAAACAGCTTCATCTACCAAAAATAACTAGTTCAGTTAATTTAAGAATATCCCCGATGATGATGTGTGTTTACTGAGCATCTGCGTGGCGCGTGAGCGTGGATGGTGAGCTGCCTCTCAGAATTATCTGAAGTTCTTCAAAAAAGTAAGAGATATAATGCTTCTTCAACGAGACGAGCTTCAATGAAACAATGTAAGTGACTTTTCGAGGTTCTTGTACGTTTCTTTGTGAAATTACATACTCGGACTAAAACTCAAGTAAACAAATCTTCAGGTTTTCCCGGTTTAACTGCGCGAACAATAAAGGGCTCTGATTAGGGGAAACCGAATGTGCCACAATGTGTTACTACGTTTAATAAATGTTCAGAATACCAATGTTCAATATAACAATAAATAATAATTCCTACTATTAGAGACTGAGCCGTGAGACAGCTACGTGTTTTATATTTATTTATTTATCTATTTTAGACAACGTTGATATTGTAGCTGTTACGTTTATAAAAATGGAAAGTTAATGGTTCTGTTTTATATATAATTCGTGTTGGCTATTGTGCGCATTTTGTTGTATTTGGATGACTTAGAATAGAGAAATATCCATGGCTTAAAGAGTGGGTGTCACATTACAATGGCGGTGGGCAGAAGAAATCCTAATTGGACTTTTGGATCACGCAAATAAAACTGTAAACAACTAAATAGTATTTAAAATGTCTAAATTATAGCTTCCACTCATAGTCTGTCTCTCTCACTATAGTAAGCTGCCTGCCTACACAGCGTTTTGGGCATCAGACATTTGTTGCCCGAGACTGGCTGCTTGATTTCAAGCCACAACCATGAAGTAGGTTAATGTGGAATTTCTTAGGTCATTAGATGAAATGAGCTTGTATCATAGAAAAACAAGAGGATAATGAATATCCCATTTAGCCTACCTGTAGTGCTGACAGCTGTAGTGTTTCCGAAGTTAGTGAAGCAATTAACAGCTGTTGATGTACTGTTCAGTTACTTCTAAAGGTTTAACATTTGTAAATCATTAGTGGCTGACAATAATGCAAAATGTTTTTATTATTTTATTGAGCATTATGATTTTCTGGAGTTTTAGCGTTTTGAATACCAGAAGCCTCTGTTTCTGGTTTTCCAACACATTTTTGCCATGATGTATTAAGTTCTTTATTCTGCTTGTACGGTCCTTGAGTCGCTGACCCCCTTCATGTGTATTTACATATGCTTAGGGGGGCGTTCTGAACAATATTCCTATGTTCTCTTATGTCATGTATTCCATTAATTTTATATGGTGGTCTAAATGGCCTCATTCTCACTCACAACAAATGCACCAACTTACAGAGATGATATGAGGCTGTTTATTTAAGGCTGGAAATTATGTAGTAATCATGATTTCTAACAATGATTTATTTGAGGGTGTTGAGTTGACTTACCTCTTAGATAAGATTCCCTTCTGGTTTCATGTCCTATTTAATTATTTTGTTCCATCATTGTTGCCTACAAATGAATGCCACTGATGGCATGTTGTGGTTGTTTAATAAAATATGAAGTTAGTGCCCTGTCTATTGTCCTGCTGGCTGATTCTGCCCGATTCTGCGTGCCGAAAATAGAGCTCTCTATTATCTTTTGACAGTGGTTGTTAAAATGAAACAAGATCTGAGGACCTCACACGGGATCTTGTAACATCACACACTTCAAGTTTTGGCAACAAAAGCTTACAGATTAGGTGTTATTAACCATAGTATCAAATGAAGCATTGCGATAATCTCATTAAAACATACTCGGTCTCAGATGGAGGGAATTTTCCATTCATTTATAATAAGGAAGACATTTATAATCCTAATACAGATGAACAATGCCCAATTACTGCCAAAAAACCGTCTTCATCAGAATAATTTAAGAGGTCTCTAGTGGTGGACATCTCCTGCTGAAGTCTTCGTTTTCCATGGACCTCAGATAATGACTCCCCACAACTCTCCTTCTTGGAAACAAAATTTCAGACCAGGGATTGTTTGTTAATATCCAATTTCAAATTTAGCATCTTTATGTGGTTTGTAGTGAATAGTCGCAGAAATGTGCAGTTGGTTAATGAGATGGATTTGTGGATTGGTGCTACAAGCTTTGGAACTTTTCTCTTAAATCAAAAGTCTCCAGTTAGAACCAGGAAAGATTTATACAGAACTTTTTTTTTTTCTCTAGTTCGTTAGAAAACCCATGTATGTTGGGATGTTTCAAAGAACTCAGAAAGGTATTACAAAAGATCTGTTATTTTTAAGTGCATTGTTTGTCAACTTCCCTTTTACGGAAAGCTCTTAAACTTTGGTTGGTGTGCTTGCAGCTAGCCAACAATCTTTGATAAAAAGTTCTCAGAATTGCCATTTAAAAGTTGAAAACTGATGCTGGTTGTTTCATTAGTAGTTTTTTTTTTTTTTTTTGAAGGAATGAGAGCAGGGACACCTGGGCAATGCTCCATACAGTCCATTATTTATTGTAGATCTGAAGAACCAAAATAGTGATCCAATCTGATCAGGTTTTAGACTACAATCATTGATTTTAAAGGGATGTTGAGAAGGTTTTTTGTACTGTATATCTCAGTATCCTGACCTCTTTTTGAACAGGGATGGACATTGGAAAGTGTATGTATTGTAATGTTAACAATAGTTTAAAGGGATAGTTCACCCAAAAGTAAAATTTCAGGCTAATGTTGTTCCAAACCTGTGACTTTATATCTTTTTGTAAGAAAAGAATAAAATCTTTTGGAAAATATGCATTTTTTTTTTTTTTTTTTGCCATACACGGAAGTCAGTGGAGTCCAGTGACTTTCAAAATAACTTATTTTGTGTGTGTTTTATACAGTCATAAGACGTGAAGTTGAGAAGTTTTAATGATATCAGAATTAATTTTTTTTGGATGAACTATCCCTTTAAACGGCATATGAAATGAGAGTAGTTTTAAAAATTGTGATTCTCTTTTTTTTAGACACTGCTTTTCTATATAGCTAAAATGCTGTTTCTAGGTATGCTTCTGTTTATTTTCGCAGCTATGATATTTTTTACATGCATGAACTTCTTTAATAGATAACACACTATATATAAATGGTTCTCTTATGTTTTTTTAGCCTCTGGTTTCCTGTCATTTCAAGTTCTGCTTTGTAAATCGTGGTGAACTCTTCTGTAAACCTCACCAACCGTGATCTTTTTCAGCAAACTTATTATGGCTGACATGGGAGAGTGATTACTCATTATGTAACGGGGCAGTTTTTGCATGGCTGCGGTCACTGTTCTGACAAGGAAAAAATGGTTTCCATGCCACAAATACATCATTTAAACTTTCAAAGTTCTCCCAAATTATAGACGCATGAATAAAGATATTGTACTCCTCTGTGTGTGAGTGAGTGAGAAAAGCTAATGCGTGAAGTTTTATGCCAGTTTCTATGTATGAAGTGTTTTAAAGCAATGGCTAAGAAAACCAGAAACAACAATTCGTGGTGCTATTTGCATTTTTGGTGCAAATAAAATCAAATGTATTTCCAAACATCCGTTGCGTCAAATGATGTTCCTGGCCTTAACTGCAATCCATTTAATGAAACCTCTAATGCAGTTGTGGTTTTCATTACACTGTACTAAAATTACGTGTAAGTAATAAATTGAATTGTGGTTTTGTTTTGAACTGAAATTTTCTAAATCTGATTGGCAGGATTTCGTTCATCAGTGCTAGGTGGTGGAGATGGAAGTTCCAGAATACTCTCGCAGTTTTCCTGCTGCTGATCTGCTTTTTGGTCCCAGGTAAAGGAGCTCTAGAGTTATAAATTAAAAATGTTCTAATGCAAATAGTGTGTTATCTGGAAATGTAATCCATAGTTAAGTTCAGATCTGAGTTTCTATGTATATTGATTGCTCATCATGCTAATCAACATTGCTTCCATTTCATTAATTCATCTTTTCCTTTTTTTAATGTCTTTTTTCATATTTTCAATTTACGTATTTCACTGTTTCTGTATTAATTTTATATATGTACAAGTTTTCTCAGCTTCCTTGCATGTTTAAATTACTTTTTTTTGCATTTCTTGCTCTTTTTTTTATCACCTTTAACTTGCTTTTGTTGTCCTTGTCCTTGCATTCTGTTTGCCAAGAAAGTCACAACCAGTCATACATGAAAAATATCTCAACGTGTCCTCCATATATTAAAAAAACTGGATCCAAGGGTGAGATCTGGCTTTGTCAGTGGTCTCACAGCATGCATTGGTGGGCTCAAATATTTACGGTGACTGCTTCTGTTTGTAGGCCAGTCATTGCGCACAACATTTGCTGTTTTTGTGAAGCTGAGATAATCTTTGCTTCTCCCAAGGCTGAGTTATTATTCAGACGTGTTATTAAGGATTTCAATACTTTAAAAAATGCCTTTAACTGGCAGCTTGAATCCTTAATCGGTCTCTTGTTGCTGAATTTAAGTTCCCTGTGCACTGCATATGAAAAGCACGTGTCTTTTTAATATAAGTCACATACCATGGCTCGCCTGATTTGTTCGTACTGTTATATTGGTCCAAGTAGGAACATTTATGGTCTTTGGATGCCTGTCAGAAATGGTTTAGCGCAATGCTGGGAATCAGCATCAGGGAAATTTCTAAAGCGCTTTAATAGTTTAAACAACGGACATCGGAGTGCTAAAACACGTTCAAAACAATGAAATTCAATTAATGTAAGCCACAGAAAAAACTAATAATGGAATAATGTTGTGCGGAGAAGGCCAAGGGCAATTTTGAACATCATTTTAGGATGCACGCCTCTCTTAGGCATTTCAGCCCTCATTTAAATCACGCCCAAATCAAATATTGCTCAAACTTGGAAAATTCTTGGTGAAATAACTTGTTGATTAGGTCCGATTTGTCACGTTCAGTAAACGGCGTGCACAGACTCTCGTTTCCAGACATGGAATCTTTACTATCCCCGTGCAAGAGCTTGTCATTAAAACCAGATGTGATTATTGCCCATAGAGAGACCAACCCCTGTGTGCATAAAGTTCACAATATGCTTTTGTTTCTTGTTTTTATACTGAAACCACAAATGTACACACAACATGTCACATGTTTGTTCTTGGATGCCCTTGTTTTTCTGCCATGCTCTATAAGCTAAGGAGTCATGGGTGTGTTTATAGAGTTAAATCTCACTGGATCCTTATAATAGCTGCTCCATGCTGATCAAAAGCAACGCAAAAAAAAAGTGTTCTTGTGATGGACTTAATTATGGAATAGTTGCCCCCAAAATGAAAATTTTCACCCTCATGTCATTCCAAGCCCATATTATTTTTTCTTGATTCCATAAAAAACGAAATTAAATTTTGGGCAAAATGAACTAAGCTCTTTATTCCCCATACAGTGAAAAAAACAGATTTGAAAGCTTATCTTTAAAGCTTATTTAAGCTTATAATTCTGTGATTCTGAATAATAAAAAGTCTCATAAAACTGTCACAAAGGTAGTCACATTTATATTTTAGTGTGAGAATTATTATAAGGCTTATCTCATGGACTACTTTATTGACCTTCACTTCATCAGCAGGCATTTCACAACAGTGCTCACAACCCATATAGCAAGCTTTTTAAATTTTATTTCTTTTATTTTTTTGCCCTGGCATAGTAAGAATACAACTGGTGCATATACATCTCTGAGGATGACTTTTATGGTATTTTGTGTTTTTTTGTTGTTGTTGTTCATATGAACACTGGACACTGTGCCTTGGATCTCCTTTTGTTTTTCATGAAAGAAAGAGAATTATACAGGCATCCGTAATGACAGAGAGCTTACTAAATGATTAGCATTTTTGGGTGAATTGTTAATTGCCGTTTGGCAGATGAATGCAGCACACCTTAAGGTACAAGACTGCCAAGAGAATGAGCGAAATGAGACACTTCAGGATTAAAGCTTTCACAAAATGTGACGCTGTTGAAAAGGCTATTTTTATTCTCCCTGGACTTTTAGCCTGAGATCCCTGTATCTGGCATTCCATCTTCTGGCCTTCTTCTAAAAGGACACTTTGAGATCAAAGCTCTCCATTTCTCCTGTGAAATCACTGAACAGATTGACCTTCACTTCCTCAACATTCACTTCACAACACTGCGCAAATCCTATCATATCACCAGTATTACATTTTTATTTTTTTGGAGGACCAGGATCTGAGCAGCACCGTAATATTGTGCTGGGTTAGAGCTGTGGCTTTTGTAGCACAGTTGGTTGTGCTTCTTTTTACTGTGGCCCATTCCGACAGCTATGAAACAGCAGGATATTCCAGTAGCGTGATTCCGTCCAATAGTGATTTCAGCCTCTTTCTGCAAAACACTTACAGGCCACTTGTCAAAAGCTGATCCCATTCCTTGCTTGTTTAAACCCCAGGCATGATGGCGGAAAGAATTATCTTTTTTTCCCCCTCACCTCCTTCCTTGTTTTTGCTGGACAACTGTTACGAATTTTCCAGCGTTTTCTGTCCCAGGTGTGTTGATGGGGTCTTGTTTGGTGAATTTTGTATTGACCCAGTTCTGACTGGTCTGACATTCTGATTTGTGCAATGTATTCGATCCTTCAGAGGGGACCAGGAGAATGCAAATGTGTAGAAACTTTAGCTTACGCTCCAATAAAATGGGTCTGCTGTACATTTATGAAGTGTTGTTTGCATGTAGAATGTCTGCTGGCTTTTCATCGTGAAATGAAATTAAAAATGAGGTAGTTACATGTATAAAATCTATTTACTTTAACTGTTTTATAGTTTACAACTTGCAGCACTACAGCCAAAGATTGTTTTGCCTGGGAATCGTAACAAATAATGTGCTATACTTTTATTAAATTCAGAGTCACTCTCCAAAAGTAATTTTTTATAACATATTTTGACTTTTCTTAATTTAAGTTTAATTTAAATTTGGCTTGAATGCTGGCACAGGGCTATGGGAAACAAGCACTAGCGAAAATTTCTTATAATCTTTTTCCATTATGAAATTATCTGTTAATTTTGGCACACGGTATCACTCTTGCAAGAAAAAGTGTGTGTGTATAGCAATTATGTATAGTATAGTTAGTAATTTGTGTCCTAATGACCTTTTTTTATGTTCAGTCATGTTTACCATGTACTATATTTGGTTTGGACCTGATTTAAAATTATAAAAGAAAACTTAAGATGGCTTAAAATTATTTAAATTCAGACAAAACCTGCAGTTTAAGTTTAAATGTAAGTTTAAAATTTTAATATATTAATATTATTTTTTATTTGTTATGAATAAATTATATATATATATATATATATATATATATATATATATATATGCCAAGCTCTAAAATGTTTTGTCATGTAGAAATAATAAGAGTAAATAAAAAAATTTAAAATAAAATTCCTTAACCAGTAAATCACGAACAACTGGAAAAGCTATGACACATATACAAATACTTTCTTCCAAATTTGTTGGAGTGAACAAATTTCATAATTTGCAAAATTAGTGGTGAGTAGTGGGTTTTCTTTTGATTCTATAAAAGCTTTTAGATGTCACCACTTCTAAACAGAATCAGAAAGGAGAAAAGTGTGTAGTATTGGCTTATTGACTCTTTGGATTGAAATGTAAGTGGTCTGAAATTTAGCCTTTGTATCTACTGTCCACTCTAGTGAGCACAAGGCACGTAATGATAATCTTGGCTGTAGTTTGTGTCCCTTTAAACGGAAGATAATTTTCCCTTTCTAGGATGGATGCTCTTTATCCTTCTATTAGTGAGCCATTCTCAGGATTAAATGGCTCCAATTTTATTGTTCCTCATATGGAATCTGTCAAAAGCCATCAAATCCCATATTTCCTGTTTCTGCTGAGGTATGATGACTATACCTGTGGGTTTATTACTCAGTAACCCTTTTTATGGCCACTAGTGAAGAACTTGGATGTTTCATGCAAAGAGTTTTAAAATTTCATGCATGAAAATTCAATTTGTTGTTCTCAACAGTATCATTACTGTAAAGGAAAAATTGTTACTGCGGAAAAAAATAAATAACTGATGGAATATTATTTACTTGGAGAGCACATTATAAATCACTGAAATTAGTTTGTCCTTTGACTGTTGGAATGGGTTATGAAATTTAACCTTCAGTACTGTTTGTTTACTTGCATCAAACTTGTCCTGATGAAGCCACTGCATCTTGAGAAAGTTGAATTGCCCAGAGCTGCTCAATTTGCCAAAAAGTTCTGTGGTTTTTGCTTATGTGCTTTTTGGGATTGCATGAACAGAGGCCATTGTCTCTGAGTCAAGACTTTTTTTTTTTCATTGAAGTCTTCATATCCGAGAGTAGCCTTAAGGGATCTTAAAGGATATGGTCAGTGACGTTGATTATAAGTCTATCAAATGGCTTAAGATTCTAGGTCGTCTTTATGAGGAAATGACTCTGGGATTCCTTTAGTAGTAACTTACCATATCTCGACCAAACTTGATATCTGTTTCTCTCCCCTTCTGTCCTTGTCGTTGCACTAACCCAGCAGCCGTCTAAACGCATCTTCCTGTCACCTGATTCCTCTCCTGTCCTTGGCCCCTGCTAATACCTGTCCTTTGCAAGCTAAAGTGACATGTGACCTGTTTGCTTGCAGTAGCACAGAGCTGCCAGAGTAGCGTCAACTGCACTGTGGTGCTCACCGACTCCCAGGGGTCTTTTACCTCCCCCTGCTACCCCAATGACTACCCATCCAGTCAAGCCTGCAAGTGGACCATACAGGCCCCAACAGGCTTTATAGTGCAGATCGCCTTCCTAGATTTTGAGCTTGAGGAAGCACAAGACTGCATCTATGACCACATCAATATCAGCACTGGCACGAGTGATGCCAAATTTTGTGGCTTAACACCCAATGGACTAACTCTCAACTCCAGTGACAATGTGATGGAGGTTTCCTTTAAATCAGACTTTAGTATCCAAAAGAAAGGCTTCAATATCAGTTACAAGCAAGGTATGTTTAATAAATGACAAGCTCTTCACAGCATGTTTATTTATCTTAGATGTTTTAATTGATACTTTTTGATAATTAATTAATCAATTTTAAGACCTAATTTAATGTATTAATATTTTATTCATTATTATTTAATAATTTATAATAAAAATTGTATCCAATTTTTATTATAAATTACTGGCATCCAGTAAACCCTGTTAGGGTTTACTGGATGCCAGTAATTATGTTTTGCTGTAGTTTTGTGGTTTAAAAAAGTAATTTCACAGCGTGACTGTGAAAGCAGCGTTTTAATTTAATGAATAAACATCAGACCTTATAGAAAGCAGTATTATCAAGATTGCATTGCTAAACTCTGCCGCTCTGTTTCATATCACAGCTGCTATCATGTTGCTTTGCCATTCACGCTATCAATATCATCTCATTGTGTTCTTATGACCACAGTCACAAACATTTAACTATACGGAGTTATTAAGCACTTATCTTATTCTGTCAATCAGTTTTCAGTCTACCAACTTTTTTTATTTTTTATTATTAATTTAATTGATAAGATTATGGTTTTTTTCAGATAATATTAAATTGTTTCTATTTCATGCTTATTGGCTTAATTTCTTCTTCATAAACATACAGATCCCTGTTTCCAAAACAGAGTCAAAAGTAAAACGTACGCTTCATGTTCAAAATTTTGGTTTCAGTTTTTAAATATTTTTGAAAGAAGAAGAAGTCTCTTATGCTCACCCAGGCTCCATTTATTTGACTATAATACAGTAGAAATATTAATGTTTTGTGCAATTTTACAAGTAACTGTTCTATATTTTAAAATGTTTAAACCAAGAATGCAATTTATTCCTGTGACACGAAAGCTGAATTTTCAGTGTCACATGATCCTTCAGAAATTATTCTAATAGGCTGAGTAATAATTACAAGAAACAAGTTACAAGAAAATAATGATTTTCTGTAGAATTTGTTCAGCAAGGAAAGAGTTTGGTAAGTCATTGTATTTATTTAGAATAATATATCTTTTTGAGAGCAAAACTAAAACATTCACTTTTGTCTAGGTGCACTATCAGGCAACAAGGGTACCTGTATAAATTACCAGATGCAATTATGTTCAATGAAAAAGAACACACTCTTGCAAAACAAAGCAACCTGCAAAAAATAACCTTTTTTATGAAGTCAGACAGATGTGAAGGTACCCATTAGTACCCAGCAATTGACAGATTTAGACACCGTATTTTCTATTACCCTCCCAGTGAAACGGGTTTGAAATGAAACCTTTTTGAAATCAAGTTCATTAGTGTTTAGCATGCAGCAAAGCCGTTACCCATTCTGTGATCCTTCAATAGCGTCAGATGTCTGGTTATGTCAAAAAGCATCACAAATATAGAGTGCAGGGATCTAATAGTCCAAATGGAGGTGTATTTTTCCATTCCAAATTGCTTGTGGTTTTTATTCCGAGACGGCCAACAGAAACAAACTTCCGCCAATTTAAATGAAATGTGTCAGCAAATATGACATAAAAGAGGTGTTTTAGCATAGGCAAACTAATATGACTGTGCATTTTGGAAGAAGTTTAATAAGCTCGTCTTAGAATGATTACTTAATATAATGTTCCTGTCAAACTTGGATGATTTCAGACATTAATGTCTCTCTTCTTTTCTCATGTGTTGAAACATAGAGTATTATGAAATAGTTACTCTATATTAGCTGATTCACATTTGAATTGAGTCTTTGTTGTCCTGTATAGCCAATTTGGAGACCATAAAGAGGTTTATATACAGTAAGTGCATCTGTGTCATATTTTAAGATCTAATGGTTTTTCACTCTTGCAGTGGCAGTGCAACTGAGGAACCAGAAGGTCACAATACCAAAAAGCAGCAAGAATGTAGTGAGAGTGTCCAATTCAGTCTCCATTCCTGTTCTCACTGCATTCACTGTGTGCTTTGAGATCGCCCGCACAGCCCAGAAGAGCACAGAGACCATCTTTACCTTGTCTGATGCCTCTGTGACATCCATATTGGCATTTGAGAAGACCGTGAGAGGCATGGAACTGTTCATCGATGGTTCCATTTGCTCCGTAAATGACCTGCTCACCAGCTCAGACATCACATCCAGCATGACACCCATGTGCCTCACCTGGACCAAGTCTACTGGCCTTGTTGCAGTGTACTTTGGAGGCCGATATCGAGCCAAAACCTGCGCAACTTCTCAGATTTACACCTTGCGGAGTGGGGGAGTCCTCCAGCTTGCAGGAAAAGGGTCAAGCTCGGTCAGTGTGGACGATCAGAATTTGGATGGCTTCATATACAATTTCCGATTATGGGATTATGCCATGCCCTACTCCGAGCTGTTGGCCCTCAAGTGTGATGTTGTGGGAAACATCATCGACTGGGAACAGCGCTACTGGACTATCCCAGGCAGTTACACACAGACCGACAGCACACTCAGCTGCAGTGAGTAGATGTTTTCAGCTATACTCTGTGGAAGCTGGTTTAAGACAGTGTTAATTTTGACACGAAATTTTAATTTAGTTTTAGTCTTAGTCTTTTGACTATAATTCTTTTTAGTTTTAGTCAAGTTTTAGTCATCTGAATTGTTTTAATTTTAGTCTTATTTTAGTCGACTAAAATTGTTTGGTATTTTAGTCGACTAAAATAAGACTAAAATCAATAACAGATTTACTAGACAATTTTTTACAGCTGGTATAGGAAACAAACTTAACCAAAATATATAAAACACAAATTCAACTTTATTTCAACACAACT
The DNA here is from genome assembly GCF_023724105.1 of Carassius gibelio. Taxonomy (NCBI): domain Eukaryota; kingdom Metazoa; phylum Chordata; class Actinopteri; order Cypriniformes; family Cyprinidae; genus Carassius; species Carassius gibelio. The sequence goes on from NC_068390.1 coordinate 21,718,003, forward strand.
GTGTCTTTATTTCGATTCAAAAGCTTTTATGCAGCAACAAACACTGTCATGATAATGTAAACAATTACTAGCTGCCAATTGACCATCAATAAACGAAAAATAACGTTAGGTCCAGGACCTTAAAGCTTACAGCTGAGCTGAACAATAAGTGCATACATTTAAAGTAAATATTTAATAAGTTGGGTGGATAAAAAAAGTAACAAGATTTTATAAGGTATTCATTTGTCTAGCAATATTGTATGTTTTAAATACTACAATATTGCTAGATTAGTATGTATAATGATAGGATGTGAACATTTACGTTTCACATGACTAATATAGAAATATTTGTGATATTGTCAACAAGTAGAACATTATAAAATATACTAAACATTAGTATTAATCAAATGTATGTATCATAATATTACGTATTAGTATTGTGCTCTCATCTAACAAAAGAATATCGTTGTGAAATTACATTTGAGAAAATGTCCAGGTGGCTCGTCTGTAAATGTCTTTTCAAATTGGTTGTGTTCTTGGCACGAATGAGCGCTCCGCGTGCTTTACACTTTGTTTTGTTTTGTTCGTCGTCAAACGTGAAGTGAGCTGTGGACATTTTGTCGCTCTTTTAGACATCACCTCTTCGAATGCCGTCTTCCCGGGAGCTCAATTAAAAACTGAAAACCTTCGCTTCAGGTCTCAATAAGTCAGGCTCGGATTGGTTCTCTTCTCTCATGCAGTCTCGCCTGTTCCGTTTTGCCGGTTCTTTTGCTCATTCCTCGCATCTCTCCCGTCTGCTGATTTGATTTTCGTCACAGTCTATTTTCGTCTCGTCCTTTATTCGTTGACGATAATGTCAATCAATTTAGTCATAGTTTTAGTCTCCATCATTGCCTTCTTTTTTAGTTTTCGTTTCGTTTTCGTCCGCAAAAATATATTTGTTACGAAAATAATGACGAAAATATTTAGTCAACGAAATTAACACTGGTTTAAGATTCATAACCAGTAGAGATTAAACGGAGAAACCAACTCAATGCCTTATAGGCCTAGTTATGCCCACTAATACAGTTTTCTAATAAATATATGAGATAAATAAATTAATTGAATTAGTACATTTATTTATTGTATTATACAGTAATTATTCAGATTTTGATTGCAAATTTCGTACACTCACGAAAATTGTTTGGTACAAGTAGAACACTTTGTTTGTCTGATGACTTTTTTTTCTGATTAGTAATTTCTTCCTACAATTGATATGTTAATAATATAATTCTAAAATAAAATATAATAATAAATTTAATTTGAGAAGTGAACCGGCGTAAGAAAGAGAAAATCAGATGTACAAAGTATTTGAAAATACAAAGATATGGCAAGTTCATTTCTGTAAATGCACCCAAGATACCTACCCAAGGTGGTCGTAGACTGAATCTAATCACATCCAACAAAGTTGTGCATGTTTTTTTTTTGTTTTTTTTTTGAATGGCTATATTACACTCAAATAATATGTAAGTGCTGTTGTCCATTTTACATAAATATGTGTCATTGTAATCAGACTGGAAACAAGGTGAAATGTGTAAAAAGGTGTAAATGCAATCTAGTTAAAGCATATCCAGATACTTTCCAGATGTAAATGGATGTTATGCCAAGTTTGAAGGGGGCCCTTAGTTTGTCCATTCCTCTTGCAAGTTTTGATAAAAAGTAAACCAATAAATAAAAATGCAGACATAATCTTCAGAACCATTTCTCATCCCGCTACCTAAGACAGTACTTTTAAAGTCCTTTAAATGCCCTCCAACTTTCAGTGTATAGAGGAATCAGTTTTGGGGCGAAATAGAGCAAAGGCAGGCATGACTCACATGCATAACAAGCCTCACCAGGGACTGCTTTCTTCCACTTAGCTAGGTTCCTGAAACTCTAGATGCCCAGCACAGCTTGGGTCAGCAGCCCATGGAAAAAAAAGTGTTGCTTTAAACTATGGCGCCACAGATCAAAAGAATTAACTAACTCAGCAACTTTCTATGCTCTAAGACAGATAAAGCCATACGTCCTGTGTCAACATTTGGTCTGTGTTAGTGATGGAAGTAGTGTTGGAATTATTTTCTCTAGATAACCAGTTAAATTGCCTATATAGATACAGAGTTCCTTTAGATATAACCTATAATATAATATAATATAATATAATATAATATAATATAATATAATATAATATAATATAATATAATATAATATAATATACAGTGGGCTTCAAAGCTCTGAAAATGCTGTTTCTTCATTGTTAATTTTATTATTAGCATGAAAATAATATGAGTGAAAAGTTTAAGTGAATAATATGCACATGTATTATTTGATTTGCCCCACTTTTGCTTTGTGTAAAATCCTGACGACCATATTATACCGAATAATTTGAAAATGATAGCCTTGATTGATCAGCATCTTGTGCATCACAAATTACACAAAAATAATATCTCATAAATAACCACTGCAGAAGCTTTTTTTAATTTATTTGTCTTACATTTGAGCTTTGTTTTGTTTTTGTTTTTTTATGAAAAACTTTTTAAACTATTTGAAGCAATGTTTAATTAGATTTTGAATCCAAGATTTTCAGTGTGGACTCCCACTGTTTACTTGTATATAGTGTGATTCATGTTTTCAAAAGCTTTTTAATTACCTGTCCATTTCAAAGCATGAAATTCCTTTGATAGATACTGTATGCAGTTTATTTGCATAACACAGCCATTGGCTAACCTGAACTGAATTAAGTGCTCATGCTAAAAAAGGCAACTAATTTCTCATTTTCTTTTGCAGTCTGTTACCCAAATTGCATTCACTTAACAACTTCAACTAGTGGTGAGTGTACTTCTAACATGGCTAATATGTGCATAATTGCTTGGTTTGAGCTGTGAAGGTTATGCGTAATGTCTACACAATGTAATTCAACGTGGCTGTTGACTTCAAACCAGTATGACTTTCTTTACTTTCTGCTTTTTAAGGACACAAAAGGTTAATTTCCAATATATCACTGGTTACTCTCTTCTATTGATGTGAACTGAATGGAGACTGAAGCTTCAAGTGTCATAAAGACTGCAAAAGCACCTAAGCAATATCAGCACATCTGGAGTCCATATATCGGCTTTGTGAATTTTAAGTTATTGTTCACTGAAAATCTTCATTTTCGGTGAGCTGTTAATGATTTTGAACAGAAAAGAAAAGAAAAATTTATAATTTTGACTTGTACAATGTTTTTTTTGCCTATTGCTAAAAATATACCCCAGCGACTTAAGACTCTTTGTGGTCCAGGGTCACATTTTGAAAAGAGTGGACAGAATATTTTTGGAAATGTACCTTTTTGGTTCTCTTCTAAAGAAAGTCATAAAGGTTTGTGATAAAATGATGGCGAATAAATAATCCCACTGAATGAACTACATTCTTTTTTTCCATTCATTCATTCAGAATTTTTGCCATTTCAGTGCTAGACCTGTTCCAGGGCATTTTTGCTAGCATTTTTTGACCTTGTCAGGAGAAGTGTAAGACCCCCTCAGCCTACTGCAGACAGTTAGACGCTGGAACCTATGACACATAACTATTTCCTTTGCTCAGTTACAGCCAGCTGTGCTTGTGATGTTGGCTTAAAGTCAAGAGGTCTGTGAAGTTGAGCCCGGAGCAAAACTAATGCTGTCACTAATTAGCATGCTTTTAAAATGCTACCCTCCCCTGTCTTTCCATTGGCTACTCGTGGTTCCCTCTCATCCTTTGACAAGACCAGTGGGAGACAGCGATCCAACCTTGCATGGAAACACAGCAGAGGAGACTGTCTTTAAAACAGCTCAGGTTTTTTATTTTCTCCCTCAACCTGTCTTTTACACAGGATGATTAGAGACTCTGCAATATAACGCCGGACAGTTGATGTCTCCCTTAATATATTTAAGAGCTCTTAAATTTACCCTGCTACTTCATTCAACTACTTTAATTGACTAAAGCTTAACCAGTAGATTAGCATTTCACGTTGAGGTTTTGCATTTGTCTTAAATTATTTCGAAGATTTGGTGTCTTCATGCATTTAAGCTTGTTGTTTAAACACAGCTTGAGCTTTATGTCACAAACTATTGGATGAATTGCAAAACAAGATGCAATTTGGTATTTCACCCATCCCTAATGGATTTGTGTTGAGAAAAGGTGGCATTCCTTGTGCCTTGATCAAACCAGCCCGCAGAACACTTCTGTCATTCAGCTGTGGCATTTCATTCAATTCCACCTGAGTTGCTGATGTTCAAGTTTCAGTGTGGACATTTTGAGGTCACATTCCATTGTCAAAGCCCAGAAGAGTGCTGGGAAATTTATGACACTTTTACAAATCCAAAACTTGTCCTAAGGTACACTTTATGAGAGTTTATGGGTATTATTTAGATCTAATAGATATTTTTATGAATGTTGAATATAACATGTTTTCACAATATAAAAATGTGGCATCCTCATACTGGGTATTTATTTAGTTTCACTTTAGTTTCAAATGTATTTGATCATTAAATGTTTAATGTTATTTTTCTAAAATTTCTTAGGCACTGCCTTAGCAACTCTTTCCCCGGGAACCATGGGTTGTGCTTCCCCTGGACTTGGCTGCCCAGGTAGGAAGAAATATCTTTATTATAACTTTTCATGCTAAGAAGATTCCTCAAAGCATGTTTTGCTACATAATTAGTGGATCTATTATAAACCCTTATTGTCTAATCAAAGTCTTGACCTTTTTGACTCATTTATAGGACTAGTTTCCATTGAATCTTAATTACATTGGCAATTTTAACACTAAAGAGTTTAAAATACAATCATTTCCTTGAATATTATATATAATACTGACTGGCAAGTCTTAGTCCTTTAGTTGTGCGTAAGCATGCCAAACAACCAGTTTGCCTTCCGCTCATTAACTGAATTGGTGGCCAGTAAACGTCTATCATCAGCTGGGAACCATGAGATTTCTCAGGCCTCCTGTCCTTAATGGCCAATGAAGGTCATTATCCCATGCTTCTTCCACGCTGGTCTACTGAAATTTCATTGTGTAATATTCATTCCCATGAAGTACAAAATAATTTTGTCATCTGGGGTGAGGAATAGCCTTTAATTATTTTTTATTTTTTATTTTTCATCACATGTTTGCAGGAGCAACCTATCATGGAGTTAAAATCTATGCAGAGAAATGAATATCAGTGTACTGTATATATAGAGTATGATGTTTCACTAAATTTGGATTGGGTTTTGGCTTTAGAAATCACAGGTAACATATATCACTGCCTCCTTGAAATTTCACAATGATTAATTACATATAACTGGGAAAAAAATCATAAGTGGAAAAAGACAGACTGAATGTGTATTTCAAGACAGAATTTGACTTACTGGGTGTTTGTAAAAAATTAGTAGTACAGACAGTAAATTGTGAGGAAAACATGAGAACTAGCAGGCAAACATCTCCCTTTTCAGCAGATTGTGTGCAGTCATCTATTGCCACATTTTTCTTGCCATTAAATAGTTTTAAAACATTTTTGGTTATTCACTTTTTTTCCATTTTCATGTCACTCTATGCTTGTAATGCACACAACATTAATGCACAAAACATTTGTAGTTCATTTGCTCCACCAGTTGTTCTTGCATTTTTGGTTTCACTCTAACCTCCATTTAATGCCAGTCTGACCTTCTTCCATCCCTGCCACCAGCAACATTAACTGTTACCACCGCTTCCATTGCCACCACTAACATGATTCCTATTAATGCAGCAACCCATGGTAAGCATTCACATCTGCCTTCTCATCATTTTATGCCTGTGTTCCTTTTGTTTCATGATGGTTGTGTCTTTTGCCTATTGCAGAACAGGTGGTGATCAACCCATTTGGAGAACCTCATTATTAGCTGCGAAAAATTATTTGCTGTTTTTTAGTTGTTGTTTTTTTACGCTCCGGAATAGATTAGAAAAAAATGCCAATGCAAATGGTTGCTTTATTTGGTGAATTGGTTGAATCACAACAGCCTACTGATTTTGAGTTTTTTTTTTCCTGTCTTAGTATTTCAGTTTACAGATGATTTAAAAGTTAGTAAACAATATGAATTGCTTTTAAATGTAAATATAGGTATAATATATATATATATATATATGTGTGTGTGTGTATATGTATATATGTATATGTATATATGTATATGTGTATATGTATATATGTATATATGTATATGTATATATGTATATGTGTATATGTATATATGTATATGTATATATATGTGTATATATATATATATATATATATATATATATATATATATATATATATATATATATATATATATATATATATATATATATATATATAGGTATATATTGTTGTATGTCTTCTGTCAAATCAATCATTTCTTACATCATTAATTTCTTCACTGGCATGCTCCACGTCAAATGCATATCTATATTTTTAATGTTATGTAGCAGATAACCCAGTAGATTATCTCTATTTTCTTCATCAGCTCTTACTACTACTCTTTCATACACATCTACTTCTAGCATGCCTCTAACCACAACATCTGGTAAGCAGAAATCTAGGTTTCCTGCTGTTTTATATTCCGTTTAATGAGGTATGATAAATGCCCTCACTAATACATGTATGTGGCTCTGCCTCTTTGTACCAACACTAGCTCTACTCACACAAACTACTAGCACTAAATCACCTACTACTGGTAAGCTAACAGTTACTGAGCAACATACTTATTTTTATTTAGCCATTAACATATGCTGTATATTGCGTCACTAACCAAATGTTTAACATGTCTGTGTGTGCCATCTTTAGTATCTACTATTTCATCTTTATTCAGATCTAACCCACCACCTATCAACCCTGGTAAGACATCACTTCTAACAAAAGATGTATTATCAAATGCCAATTTTATTAGCCAAATTACTCAGTAATTTATAAAGATTAAAATAAACAAAAATGACCAATAAAAAAAAAAAAAATGCATGGCGGTGTATGGACCCTTGTCTCATGTCCTAATGCATAGTTTTACCTAAACCATGCATCAGTCACTTAATCCATTCCTTCATCTGCAGCTGCTGCTACTAACTCACCTCTGCCCAACCGCAAAACCAATGGTAAGCCAAACCTGTTATCTCACGTCATACAGGGCTTGCTTGTGCTTACCAGGGAATGTCATTGCTTAACTTTCATTTTGGCAGAATGGGAACTGCTAGTTTGTTTAAATGGGAACAGGAATTAAAACAATTGGTTAAATGTTTTGTATACTTGTGGAATATTAGCTTAATTATCTACTAGAATATTAATGATTAATTGTATAAATAAACATATTACTGATTCTAATTTGTCAAGTGTATGTTATAATTAAATTAAATCAGTTTATTTTTTATTTATTTATTTAATTCTTTTTTTCCAATTTTGACTTGACGTGTACTTCCTGTATGTTCTGTATCTGTCAGAATCTTGAAAGCTTTTTGTGTGTAAATATATATATATAATTTATTTGTATTTTTTTATAGGTCATTGCAGTTTTTTAACACTCATCTTCGCTCTTCTCTTTCGTTGCATTTTCTTAAATTCCCTAAACGTGTCGAGCTAAAACCTTTCCGGGCAGCCAACCAACAGTTCTCTTCTGTTCTCTTGCTTTTAGCAAAGCTACATTTCAAAATGAACTACCATTCATGTTCTTTTATTTTGTGCATAGTACTCTGTGTACTATATTATAATCTATTTTATAATTAGTGGCTTATTTATAATTCTAATATTATCTTTCTATCCTTCCTTATGCACCAACATTAGCATTGCTTTCCAGACAGATTTTCTGAAGTCCTGTTTCTGCTGTATAACTTCCTTTTTGCTTTCTTAACAGTCATCGGTTATTTTTTAATCACTGGATTATGCTTGTGGGTTTTTATAACATTTTTTGTGCTTGTTCTATATTAGAATGGGATTTTTTTCCAGGTTGGCTTTCCAGTAAATTTTTCTGTTATGTGGTGCACTGTGTATCTGCAAAGATAAATAATATCCTGCTCTGACCTATTAATTTTTACCAAATCTGAGATCCTCTGCTAAATAACTGAGCTGGAGCTGAGAAAGAGAGGGCTGCATTTTTGTGGTCACTACTGCTGTTTACTCCTCACGCTGAGACTCCATCCACTAGCACTCCCCCTGCTAGGCCTCTTGTTGCTTCTGGGCCCCGGGGCCCCAAAACATCACTCAGCTTCATCTCCACACCCCTCATCTGGCCCATGAGGAAGAAAGTTGAGGCTGCTGTCACCCGGCCACACAAACGTCCCACCATCTATCTGACCAAGCCACCTGCCCAATTGACAATAAGCATGACAAATGAATCCCACTTGCTGAAAGCATCTACAATAGCCTCCGTTGCTAAGAAAACAGACTCTACAAGCATGAGGCCAGCCTATTCCCAGGTGAAGCAACCATCTGCTCACAGTCAGAGTGAAGACTTTGAGTCTTTCCAGGTGCCATCACTCAGCAATCGTAAGAATAAACCACTAGCTCCCCAACTGGTCCTGAGTGATAGTGACAACAACAGCATGGAGGTACTTGATTATCCATCTGGTTTTGGCCCAGAGGTGTTTTTTACGACATTGACTTGGATGATGATGTCTTCAGCCTGTTTGACTTTGATTCCACCTACTCCCTGGATGAAAGCTTGGCCACTACCATCCCTCATAACATGTCTTTTTCAGAGGTAGAAATTGTGTCTGCATCCAACACCACAGCTTTTAGACCAGTGAGACAAGCTGTTAGCAAACAGGAGCATTTACACAGTCAGTCAGGCTTTAGTTTACCCTGGGCAATGTCAGAGCTGGCACAGGTCTCAGAGTGGCTGGAGACAGATAGCCGCTGGACACTTATCCCATCTCCCACCATGACTCCGAGTGAAACAGGTGTGCAAATGAACCAGCCTGAGCTCAAGAGTCTCTCACACCAAACTGAAGCATGGCCAGAGCAGTCGCCCACACACATTGTGGATTTAAAGCTAACAAGTACTGTGCCCTGGCAGCTGCCATTGAGGACACCTTTAAAGATGTGCAGCACGGTCAGAAAAAGTCCACCATCGAGCCCACAAGGGTTACACATGACCAGGTGGAAACTTTAGCAGAGGGTAATGTCAGGACAGGCTTTACAGAACCTGAGTATAGTCTTACCGATACCACCTCTTCCTATTCTTCATCAAACTCCCAACAGAGCTCTTTCGACTATCTCCTCGATCAAACTATTTTGCTGATAGAGCCTTTGGCAGTGAGCCCTCTCATTCCACAAGGCAGCTATTCCTTCACAACAGAGACACTTGTTATCTCCTCTTTCACTTCTTCTCATTGTGTTGAGCTGGTGGCGGGACTGCTTACGGATTCAACCCACAGCGCTGCCACTTTTACTGAGCCCCTGAATTCAATGCCCACTGCAGGGTTTCAGAGTGACTCCTTAATGACAGAGGCCATCCGACCGAATCTGTTGTCTTATTCGCCTCACACTGATGTTTTCCAATCTCTGATGCCAAAAACAACACTGACCTGGTTTTACCCTCAGTGAACAATCAATTCATCCACTCTGAAAACCCCCAATCTGTTGACTCCAGCCAATCCCCAACTCTTAGTGTTCTCACTGTGTATCCAGGCATCACGAGGGGCATTTCTACATCCATAGTGGGCAGCCAGTCTAAATTAGATTCACCTCTGGTGCTGGTGCTGGAGCCATCGCGTGTAAACAGATTGCCAGAGACCATTTTCAGAGGCTTAAGCAGGCAAGGCGATGTTAAGCCTTCAGAGGCTGATCTGAGGGACTTGTCACATATGCCTCACATTTCTGTCAGTGCTATTTCTGAATTACCTCACAGTTCTGCGGTGGCCCTGACAGATGAATGGAGAGGTTCTCAGTCTTCACCCCCTTGATTCAGACTCCCAAATGAAAGTGGAAAGGATAGATGTGTCGCCCACATTCGATTTGTCCTCCCAGAACATTTTTGACCTAAGCACAGAACATGGCATGTTCACGTCAGCATGGTCAGGCTACTTCAAAGCCAATGGGGAAAGATCCCAAATTACATCACCTGAAATATTTCCCTCAATTTTGTTCAGTTCGATAAGTAAGAATGGACCAGATGAGGCCTCACCTTATGAAACCAAATTCAGACATCAATCGGTGACGATGGACATCTCTAACTTCATAGAGCCTGGCAATGTCCTTTCTTCTCACTCTACAGGAGAGGTTGATCCTGATGGATTTGTTATTTCCAGTGCATATAGTCGAATAAGTCCAACCCACAGATATGTTGAAGCCACAACTACCACATGGTTTCTCAACACAACTTCTTTTCTAAATGTCTCAGAAGGCTCTAAGTCATTAAACAAAAACAGCACACGTGACTCTATTGATTCACATAGGAACTTTGCATACATGACCACTGGGCAGATCGTGAGCCAGTCAAACACTATTCAAGACTATGAATTGTTTAAAACTACAGATAGACATACATTTGAATCTTTGTCAGAGAATGTGCCGCACACTCATCATCCTTTACAAATGACTTTGCCTGGTGCGGATCTGTCATCTCACACCCCACCAGACCCTGTTTTTCTTCAATTTTCCACCTTTACAAGCAGCACGCCATCAGAACTTTCCTCCGTTCCAGTCACCCAAGCCTCCAAATCAATGTACATCTCAAGCAGCCACAGTGAAGACCTTGCTGGACAATAAACATGCCCACTCCTCAACAACAATGCGGCCATTTTGGGCCAAGAATGAATCAGCAAACCCCTCCAGTCACAACAAAAATGTGCTCTTGTTCACCCCGCAAACACTGCTAGCAAGACACATCCGTCTCTAGCTATTGATGACCAGTCTTTTGTCACCACAAATGGCACAGTCAACACCCCAACCAAAGGAGTCAGCGCAGATTTTGGCTCTGTGCATACTGGTGCCACCAGTGGGACCGCTACAGACCCTCATGAATTGGCCCCATGTCCATGTAAAGCTCCCTTTCATATTACATGTCTGTGTGGACTTTCAACCGGGAACAGTATGTTTTCTAATAACAATCTAGACCTTAGAAAGAAAGATATCTTCTTTTATAAATCATAGATCACCCTTTTAGTGATCATAGAATGATGGTGGTTCAATTTGGGGAGGGGATCTATGGAGTTAGAAATGTGTCTTTATTACATGCGAGAAAATAAAAGATCTGAGAGAAAAAAAAAAGTTTGAGAGAAAAAGTTATCACACTGATAGCAAAAAAACATTTCATGAGAGAAAAAAGAATATTTGAGAGAAAAAGTTTTCATGCCAATAGCAAAAAATAATAATATTTGAGACTAAAAAAAGTTTTGAGAGAAAGTATTTTCTCATAGAACATAAAAAAAATACATTTGAAATTTTAAAAATTATTTCTGAGAAAAAAAATCTCTCTCAAAAAAACTCTCAAATATATATTTTTTGCTATCAGTGTGAAAATATTTTCTCAAAAAAAAAAAGTGTTTCTCTCGAAACGCTTTTCTTTGCTCTTGATGCAATTTCTTGCTCTCGTGTCAGGATTTTGCTTTCACTGTGAGAATTGTGTCATGGGCGGGGCCACGTTCCTATTGGCCAGTCGGGTGAGCATCGTCTTGTCTTGGGAGTCGAAATGATTCATAACACCATTGTTCGGTTCACCTGCATAGATGCCGCCTCTGCCTTATGGCTAGTTAAGTTGAGCACAGACACTCCAATGTTTGGGTAAGATGATGACACACAGCTGGCTGAGCAAGTTCAGTATCACTGAAGATTAAACATTAAAAAATAGCACTCATATTAATGAATGTGTATTATATTATTTGCTTGCTAATTGCTAGTAAAGCTAACCAGCCATCATGCTAGGTAAACTTGCAAACTCACCTGGTTTATACTATGTTTAAATCAAATGCCAAATTAATGTTTTGATTTAGATAGTTTCACGCCTTATTTAGTGAGTAGTGAGCAGTGATTGATATACCGTTTGAAAGTGTCCCACCTAGTTTTGTTTAAAATAGTCTTTGTATGGTTGTTGCACATGTTTAGCTACACTGCATGTATAGCTCGCAAACTCAGCTACACGGGGCTTATTCTAAATATTTTTTACCATCTAGCTGAGGTCTAGAGCTGACAAGGTAAATTGCAGGTCTAGGACTAACTCTTACATTAGCAACCCACAAATATGTTTGTGCCTGTACTGTCATGGTAATTATTTTTTCTTTTAAATCTTTCAAACGGTATGTCAATCACTGTCTAACGTTAGCTAGTTGTAGGGTTGCCACCTTCCATGCATACTAACGTTAGTTGAAAGTTGTGCGGGAGGTTGTAAGAACAAGCAGTTACTCTTCAGGTGCTTTGAGGCTAGCAAGTGCAAAGGTAGAAACTAGCTCACTACTCACTAAATAAGGCGTGAAATCTAAATCAAAACATTAATTTGGCATTTGATTTAAACATAGTATAAAACAGGTGAGTTTGCAAGTTTACCTAGCATGATGGCTGGTTAGCTTTACTAGCGATTAGCAAGCAAATAATATAATACACGTTCATTCATGAATATGAGTGCTATTTTTTAATGTTTAATCTTCAGTGATACTGAACTTGCTCAGCCAGCTGTGTGTCATCATCTTACCCAAACATTGGAGTGTCCGTGCTCACTGCTCAACTTAACTAGCCATAAGGCAGAGGCGGCATCTATGCAGGTGAACCGAACAATGGTGTAATGATTCAGTTCGACTCCCAAGACAAGACGATGCTCACCCGACTGGCCAATAGGAACGTGGCCCCGCCCATGACACAATTCTCACAGTGAAAGCAAAATCCTGACACGAGAGCAAGAAATTGCATCAAGAGCAAAGAAAAGCGTTTCGAGAGAAACACTTTTTTTTTTTAGAGAAAATATTTTCACACTGATAGCAAAACATATATATTTGAGAGTTTTTTTCAAAGTATTTTGAGAGAGATTTTTTTTCTCAGAAATAATTTTAAAAATTTCAAATGTATATTTTTTTATGTTCTATGAGAAAATACTTTCTCTCAAAACTTTTTTTAGTCTCGAATATTATTATTTTTTGCTATTGGCATGAAAACTTTTTCTCTCAAATATTCTTTTTTCTCTCATGAAATGTTTTTTTGCTATCAGTGTGGTAACTTTTTCTCTCAAACTTTTTTTTTTCTCTCAGATCTTTTATTTTCTCGCATGTAATAAAGAACCAAAACTCACTCCATAGGATCCGTCTGCCGCCTTGGTGTGCAAATATAATTTTTATGATTCCATGTGATTTACTAGTAGTAGTAAGATTAACAATACCCAGTTCTGACAATCATTGAGTTCCAGCGCTCTTCAATACTGGCTGTTACTCACTCACTCAAATTGGGTGCATAGGTCTCTTGTAATTGTCCAGATTTGTATCATTCATCCTTCTTAGGAGACCGCTTTGTTTAATTATTTATTTTACATTGAACTGTTCAGCCTTACTTTCAAGAATGATCACTCTGATGTAAAATACAGTGTGCTATCTAAGAAAGCTCTCTCAGATTTTCAATATGTGGAAAAAAGTTTTAAAAATGTCATTATATTAGTAGTCTCCTAAGAAAGTCTTGGCATGGTGTAGTTATGCATTATCAAGTAGTCCAGCACTAACAACTCGAGATACATGAGAGCCATCTTGTGATAGAAGTGCAGCATAGCAGTAGCTCTCAAAATACATTGCTTAGTGAATCGGGGTGTTTTTTTACTGCCAAATTTTATAAACTGAATGTTTTTACAATGCTTTGGGTAGATTTAATTTAGAAGATCTGTCTTGAGACCACATTCGTTTCAAAATAGCTAATTACCAAGATAAAGACTTAATTTAGAACTACTGCTATGCAACACAGAAAAATGTGAATTGAGTAAGTTTTGATTGATAATTTAAAAAAGTGAAATATTTTCCTTTTACAGAGGATATTTTTTACAGAGTATCCCTTGTGGTAACTGATGTACAAGCAAACACCCCAGACAGAGATGCTAAGACGATGATATCTCAATGGGTATATTTGTATTTTTTTTATTTATTGTATATATATGGATTGTTTCACTTTTAAATACATTTTAAAACTCCAGTAATGGAAATTAAAATAACTGGTTACTTAATGAAATTGTAATTCTTTCCGAACAAGCCACTGCTTACTAATCAGTTTCTGTATTTTTTACAGCTCAATCAAACATTTCAAAACTGGATCTACAGAGTTTATGTTGAAGGTGTCAGGTAGGATTCTTTTTTTTTTTTTTTACTTGAAAGTGTAAATATTAAAAGTGTTTTATTTAATGATTTCATAAAATTTCATTTTGTTTAATGATTGTTCACAATCTCACCCACTCCAACCTAACACCGTTCTCTCAAGAGCCACAACTATACGGTAAACATTTGCATACTGCTACCGTTTTGTCTGATTTTTCTAACATAATAGTATTATTGGTGCCTAAAAAATATGTGATCTTGCTTTCTTCTCAGACAAACCTACATGGCCCTGCTGGTGTATAAGAATACCACTGATGCAAGTCTGGCAGAAGCAGAGATTGAGAACAAACTGAGAAGTGCCCCTGCAATTGGAAATGGCTTGATATTGGACAGTGTGACTGTGAAATTAATGGGTATGGCATGCTCCATAGTGTTTAATAACAATGCAGTATCCCTGTAAATTATTAATAAGCACTTGCATACAGTACTGGAAAAATAATTATTACTAATTATTACTGAACTCCTATTAAAATATGATATGGTATTTGTCTTGAACTTATACTCTGATACCCGGCAGCATGAATGTACCATCACACCACAGCAAAGTTTTATTTATCAAAGCCCTATGACCTTAATCATATTTTCAATAAATGATTTATATCTTAAGAGCAAAATGGGATTTAACTACTGAGTGCATCTTTAAGGATAGTTGGGAAATTTCAGAAGGGTGGCTCTTCCTTAAAGAAACATTTGTAAGTGAATCATTTTAATTTTAGTTTCTGTTTGTCTTACCTCAGAAAACTGTCAGGCAGAGGAGTTCCCATTCCATTACAGATGGCCACAGAGCAGACCCACAGTCACCCAGTATGTCCCCTGCTTCCCTTACAAAGAACAAAACGCATCCAGGACTTGGTGAGTAAATTCTGATACTTTCTAATCTAGGTGCAGATGTGAATAAACTACTAACTGAAGTGGTTACAGCCAGTTATCATGTTTTAGCTGGTGTGTTAGAAAAGTCAATTTAATATATATATTTTTTTCCCTTTAGCATGATTAACCAGTATGATTATACATCATATTGGACCCTGCCGGACCGTGGAAACTGCACTAATATAACAAACATTTTAGTTTCACAAGGTAGGTTCTGATACGCACTGCACACATTAATCTGAAATCAAAACCAGCTTCAGTAACTCTTACTTTCAAATGACCAGAGAATGCAATGGAAGTGGCCGTGCAGCTCGCTGACATCACTAATAATGAGCTCTCTAAGGAGGAGGTGACAGAGATTCTCATCAAGTTGAAGGAACTTGTGAACATTGCCAAAATCAACGCCACCCTGGCCAGCACTGTGGTCACTATCATCTCCAATGTCATGAGCAGCTCAGAGGCCGCTCAAAAGGACGCCTCAGAGACGTATGTGCTCTTACCTACACTGTAGAAAATGAAGAGTTTGCATGACTTTTTGGAGTTGAATATGTTTGGTTAAATATCTTGACTAAACATCGTATGTCCAGATGTCATCTGGCACTATTTTAACAGTTGCCTGTTTCTATTCAGTAAGTCTAAGATTTCTTATGCTGGATCAACTTAAATTTAGGTTTTATGGTTTTAAAAGTATATATGTGGTTCAATATTGCATTCTTCTTTCTACATATTATTTGAGAGCAAAGCATTATATTTTTGTGTCATATCTGTCTAAACATTTTCAGTTTCACTGAAGGGTCTTGTATGTTCAATCTGGAATTTTTTTAATCTTCTCATCTGAGCCTGTTGTTTTTGTATCGGCATGTTCAGAGCTCTCAGAGCAGTGGATGAATTGGTGCAGAAGATTGAGTTCGATGGACCCTCACTAGCCATCAAATCCAAATATCTGGCTGTTGGAGTTTCTGCTCTAAACATCAGCAATTTTAATGGGACAACTTTCAGTGCTTTTATAGCCACAAACCAGACATACCCTCAGGTAAATATCCTTAAAAAAAAACACATTCACCTCTCTGCTTCATGTCTTTTGATGTGAGATTTGACATATCATTTTACAAGTATGTGAGGTTTTTTTTTCTTTCTTTTTTTTCTTGATGGCATCTGTTTCTGGTTATGCATGTATATTTGAACATGTGCTGCACGCAAAATTTGCTTAAGACTTAATGTAATCTTTAGCAATTAAAGCAGTGTAATGAGAGGTGACGTGTATGGACCATGCACAGGGGTTGCACCCATTGATTAAGGAAAGTTGTGGGAGGAAAAAGCAACATTGAACAGTTTGAGACGGACTCAGAAAATTACACATTTCTCTCTTCTCAGAGCATGAGTCTCAGAATGTATATTTTTGCAAGTGGATGTTCTGTAATTTTAGCATGCTCACACATTTAATTTGTTGTATTTTTGTGTCATTTCATGTTTATAGTTGAAGTTTAACTCAATCATTGGAACTGTTTAAGGGATTTAAAAGAATTAAAAATACAAATTAGCCTAACAACAGTTTCGATTGTCAACTGAAGGCCCCATTTCAGGGCAGTCTTACTATTTTTATATCTCCAAGAATGCATCATTGGTTATTCAACCAGAATCTAACTTGAGCTCTATTAATGGATTCATTACCACTTTATTCTGGCAGAGGGCATTAACCTCTTTAAATGCAATCAAACACATGTAGCTCTGATACCATTATTACACACATTATGGTATAACGTAAGTAATTTTTCTCCACAGATCGATTTTGAGTCAGAAGCCCAGAATGCTTTGGCTGTGGTCACTTTACCTCCAACACTACTGCACAACTTGAGTAATACGCAATTAGAAAGAGTGTCCAGAATAAACTTTATGTTCTTCAGCAAGACAGGACTCTTTCAGGTGAGAATGAACCAATTGAGCTTTTTTTATATATTTTATGTTTTTCTCTGAATTAAGTATTTGTGGTCCATTCACATTAAAATAAGGCTTTATTTAAGACTGAAGAACAATATAATTTTGACAGTTCTCATTGATATTTCTGTTAATAGCACTTTGGATGGCTCATGGTATGGTAATGACTCTCTAGATGTTTTCTCTGTGCTAAGTTAACTAACTTTTAAGAATAAACTCTAAATTGTTCATTACATTGTGTAACATACACTACCATTCAAGCTTGTTTGGGGTCAGTAAGATTTTGAAAAAATACATTTATACTTAGATACTTTATAGTCTTTTACATGGTTACAAAATATTGCTATTTTAAATAGATGCTGTTCTTTTAACATGTCTGTTATTCACAGAATCCTGAAAAAGCGTATCACAGTTTCATGAGAACCTAATCAGTATATCAGAGTGATTTCTGAAAGATGTGACACTGACAGCTGTGGTTGCTGAACATTTAGCTTTGCCATCACAGAAATAAATCACATTTTAGAATTGATTAAAATAGAAAATAGTTATTTTTAATTGTAATAACATTTCACAATATTACTGTTTTTGCTGCATTTGATCAAATAAATGGAGCCTTGATGAGCATAAGAGGCTTATTAAAACTTATAAAAAAATATTTACCAAACACGTGAACTGTATGTCTTGAATTCAATTAACATGTATGTCTAATGATATGTTCCTTTTCTTTGAATGCATCTTTTGTCACTTACTAATAGCTAACAAAAATGATATACTCTGTCCATACTTAAAAAAAAAAATGATGTGTTGAGTTATAATTTTGATGTGCCTGACTCTAACTTTTGATGTGCCTTCCTAAAAACTAAGATGAGCAGATTTGTCTTGATGATCTGTCTCATATCTTCACAGGCTCGGCAAAGCAATGGCATGTCCTTGAACAGCTATGTGGTGGCTAGCAGTGTTGGTAACTTCACAATCAAAAACCTGCAGGATCCCGTCAAAATAGAGATTGCCCATCTGGAGTACCAGGTCTTCAGATTTTATTTATTGAAAATGTATAGTATTGACAGTTTTTGTAACTGATATGTTTACAGAAACTATGGTTTCGGTGATATTTCTTTTGGAGTAATTACAGTAATCATTCATTTTATTAGTTTAACATTCCCATCAATGAGGTTTCAGAGCAGTAGTTTTCTTCTAAAAGATTATTTGTGCAAGCAAACTAGAACAATGGTGTCCAACACATCTAAATGTGTCTGTCTGACTGTCCTCCAGAGAAATCCGAAGCGTCTTTGTGTGTTTTGGGATTTCACCCTTCAAAGTGAAGGTAAAATAAATGATTTATTTGGCCACAGTTTAAGCATTAAACAGTCCAATAGGAGGCTTTACTCAATGGTCTTACAATAATTGTATAATATCAATTTGTCTCCATTAGGTCACATAGGGGGCTGGAACAGTGAAGGCTGCGAGGTCAGTTCGGAGTCCAACAGCAACAGGACCGTTTGCTTGTGTAATCACCTCACACACTTTGGCATTCTAATGGTGAGATTTGTTGGATTGGCAACACATTTATTAAGACTCAAGCAACGTTGATGTGTCGTATATGTCA
Organism: Carassius gibelio; assembly: GCF_023724105.1. Classification (NCBI taxonomy): domain Eukaryota; kingdom Metazoa; phylum Chordata; class Actinopteri; order Cypriniformes; family Cyprinidae; genus Carassius; species Carassius gibelio. The sequence continues at coordinate 21,736,686 of NC_068390.1, forward strand.
TCTAGAGTGGCTAACAATGCCTTAAACAGACAGGGCCACATAGTTGGCAAATAGCTAATCAGGAGGCTTCACTGTAGTGAAGTGATGTGACATTCAGTGAAAAAATTCAGTGTGACACTGAAGCTATCAAGACTTTGCACACTTATAATATAAGGTGCACTTTGTTCATGCTGCACCAGTGTGTCATTTGAATGTAGCAATATACAATATCAATATACAAGATATCAGTGGCATTGTAGAAATAATGAATTCACAGGTAGTCATTATTCATTTCATGAGCAAAAATGTCTAATAACGGGGTTTCTTAATATGTTAATCTGCTCATAAATAATATAATAAAACAGCAATAATAGAAAAAAACAGCTTTTGTACTATTGATTTGTTTGTGTGTAAAATTTGTTTAATTAGAAAATATATTCTTTACATTTATCTATAGACTTGTCTTTCAAATGTCAGGAATTGTCACTGATAACTAATCACTAATGAGGCTCTCGTGTCTGATCAGTGTCATTATTGATTAACTATGCTTCACTTTTGTCTCTTAGGACATTTCTGGAGCTTCTGCACAGATAGATGAGAAGAACAACAGGGTTCTCACCTTCATCACCTACATCGGCTGTGGCATCTCAGCCATTTGTTCCGCAGCAACACTGCTCACATACATCGCTTTTGAGTGAGTGTCCTTCAACATCTGACTAGGATCCAAAATCTGCATCCTTGATTTTATGCCTCTTTATAATGGAAAAGAAAAAAACAAGTCAATGATTTACGTGTATTTAATTTTTCTTACACACATTTAAACATGTTTTTAATGACTCATCTATGTTGTGACAATATTACATTTTTTATTTTATAATTACATAAAACCACAGATTGATCTAAAATAAAACAAAAATTAGACTGATGACTAGTTGGCTAACTGCTAGTTGGTCAAACTTTTACTTAAGACACTTGAGTCTAAGTTTATGCAACTGGACCCTGGTTTCACTCTTCACTCTTCAAGTGCTAATTATTAATCCATAAAATTGGGCTGCTTGTTGCTAGTAATGACTGATCCTTATTTGAAAAAAAATGAATGCTTCTCCTCAGCAAAAATCTCAGCAAATCAGCATGTTAGAATGATTTCTGAAGGATCATGGGGCACTGAAACCTGGAGTAATGACTGCTGAAAATTTTGATTCGTCGTCCCAAGAATAAATTACATATTAATATACAATATATTAAAATAGAAAAAGTTATTTTAAATTGCAGTACATATTTCAAAATATTACTTTTACTGTATTTATGATCAATTGAATGCAGACTCTGTGTGCATGTTTTCTTTCAAAAACATGAAAAAAATCATACCAACCTCAAACTTCGGAATGATGGTGTAAATGGCTAGAGGTACAATGTAATTGGAAAGACTCATTGTTTTCTTTGATATAAATCTATAGGAAGCTGCGGCGAGACTATCCCTCCAAGATTCTGATGAATCTCAGCACGTCACTGCTCTTCCTCAACATGGTGTTTCTTCTGGATGGCTGGCTGGCCTCGTACAACATTGAGGGATTGTGTGTGACAGTGGCGGTTTTTCTGCACTTTTTCCTTCTCTCTTCCTTCACCTGGATGGGTTTAGAGTCCATCCATATGTACATTGCCCTGGTCAAGGTCTTCAACACCTACATACGGCGATACATCCTCAAGTTTTGTCTCGTGGGATGGGGTAAGTGCTACATTATGTAGTTTTTCCTTTTAATAGTTGTTTGCCATTTTGTATTCAGAGGATAGTATAAGATCACTCTGAAGAAGTGTTGAGCATAATTTTAAGAACATCTGACTACGTTTTCAGGTGTACCTGCTTCAATTGTTGGCCTAGTGTTGGCTGTGGACAAAAATTCTTATGGAAAAAACTTTTATGGAAAAGGAGAGAATGGACAGGGCACAGAATTGTAAGTTTGGCCCAATAAATTCAAACTGACCATTATTTTACATATATATCTGATGTCTTATGTGGAAAAGACTTGTATTTCCTTATTCTCATTCTGTTGGTTTTCCTGGTCTTTCTTTCCATAGCTGCTGGATTCGTAGTCCGGTTGTATTCTACGTGACGTGCGTGGGCTACTTTTCCATGATCTTCCTAATGAATGTTGCCATGTTCATCGTGGTCATGATGCAGATCTGCGGCCGTAACGGCAAGCGTAGCAACCGAACACTTAAAGAGGAGATGTTACGTAACCTGCGCAGTGTGGTCAGCCTGACTTTCTTGCTGGGCATGACCTGGGGCTTTGCTTTTTTTGCCTGGGGTCCAGTCAGCTTGGCCTTCATGTACCTCTTCTCCATTTTCAACTCCCTACAGGGTTGGTTTAAATCATTATATTTTCACTATCCTGTACATTTAAAGACTCCATGTAATCATCTGATGCTGACAATAATATCTTTAATGTGTTGATGTGTTTTTATATACCAAAGTAGTATGTATATATATAAATTACTTTATAATATTCAATAATAATTAAAAATTTAAAGTAAAAAAAAAAGTTTAAATGATATACCAAATTTAGGATTTAAAGTAATAAAAATAAAACGTTGCTCTTAGGCACCACACTCTGCCGAAACCCGGGATCGAACCAGGGACCTTTAGATCTTCAGTCTAACGCTCTCCCAACTGAGCTATTTCGGCCTGTAGGGGTGTAATATATATTTCTGAAGTTCTCTATGTAAACCGCCAGAGGTCGCTTTGGTATTGTCTGTCTGAAATGAGGCCAATCGTTTTAAAATAGCTTGTGGGGTTGTGATAATTAAAGATTAATGAATAATTTTTTTTGTTTTAACAGGATTATTCATATTTGTGTTCCACTGTGCCCTGAAAGAAAATGTACAGAAGCAATGGAGGAGATATTTGTGCTGTGGAAAGTTCCGCTTGGCAGATAACTCTGGTAAATGTAGTTGTTGTTAATTAAACAAATAAGGTTTTCGGGGATATTTGGGAATGTGTCAGAATCCTATACAGATGAAGAATCATATATTAAGTCACATTCCATTAAATAATACCTACATTATTTAGATAAAATCAATTGTATGAATAATGTGTCAGCATTAAATGGGCACATTATTTGTAACACTGTATTGGTGCATGGTGCATAAACAGTACTCACCCCCCACCTCCCCCTTTTATATATTATTTTTGCATAAGCATATTGGACTGTGCTGTGACTACATCTTTAGTTGCTGAATTCCTGAGTCTTTGGTCGCACTCAGAATGTGTGTTTCAGTAAAGCCCAGCTCTGAGACTTCTTTGCCTGAAGTATCACAGAACTATTGCTTATAAAATGTAGGAGCGGAGAGGCCTTAGCTGGCCTTTACTTACAGTTAAATCTGATTAAATGAGATGTAATGTTAAACAGTCTATTTTTGGAATGCCAGTCCTGCACAAATTTTCTTTAGAAAGTTGTGTGTCATTTATTTAGGAGTGATGGAATTGCAGTATGTTATCTTAATTTCCTGGGTTTTTCTTTTGCTGTATCTTTATGCATGGGATTCACCTGTGTGGTAAAAGTTAACTGGTATTTATAAATGACATTTAACCATTTTTTTTCCAGACTGGAGCAAGACTGCCACTAATAATACCAAGAAAGTGAGTTCAGATGACTTGGGAAAATCCCTCTCCTCCAGTTCCTTTGGCTCTACTACGGCCAACTGGACGTCTAAAGCCAAAGCCACACTAAATCCCTTTGCCAGGCACGGTAATGCAGGTAAGCGTAAAAGTAATGATGTGGAATGCTTAGGCCACAGTTGTTGGTTTACATTAACCCTTTGATGCATGAACCATTACAGAATTATTTTTATAGTATAATGTGACACTAAAATAAAAACAGAAAAGTTATCTTAAATTGTAATATTATTTCACAATATTGCTTCACTATTTTTACTTTTAATACAAATAAATGCTGCCTTGGTAAGAATAAGAAACTCATTTGAAAAACATCTATGCCAACCCCAAACCTTTGATCAGTAGTCTGCATGAATAATTAAAAAAATCCTTTAAAAATCTATCCACTTTAGCAAACATCATGCATCAAAGGGTTAAGATTCAAACTCTCAGTCATATATTGCTTTGATATGTAATGCTTGACTATTTTTAATAAGGATATTGCCCTTGATGCCTTGTGTTATTTTGTGCTTTGCTCTACTGTGTTACTTTTTGTGTGACTGTACGTCTGGACTCAGTGGTGCTGTGTGTCTGTATTTATGTTTGTGGTATAGATAGTACCCTGCAATAATGCCATGGAGAGACTTCCTGAGGTAAAACCATGCAAGCCAGCCTGAGTTCTAACTGCTTTCCCCTATTCATGTGATCAGCTTCCCCTCTTAGGATAGACTGAATTCAATCCAGCGGCCCTAGACATAATATCTAGTCTAACTCACTCCTAAATGCTTCTTTTTGAGTCTCCAAAACAGTCCTTAATATGACATTACCATTTTGGAAACAGTAGGCATCTGTTGCGATGTTTTATGGTGGGTTAATTGCCTGTTGGATTGAATCCAAGTTGTGGAGTGACATTCAAGAACTAGAAAGCACACTGCTGCTGTTTGGCATTGTCAGTTAAATAGCAAGTAAAGTTGCTAGCACAGTGTTGCAATACAAGGACACACCTCAATCCGAATAAATATGTAATAATAGGTTACAGACTTGACTCCCACCCAGTCTTTCAGTAAACATTAACAAGCTTTAGTGTCTTTTAGGAGTTCTGAATGTCATTTTCACTCTGTTTGACACTAATGTTTCTCACGTGGGCTGTTTTAATTAGTCTCCTTTTTTTTTTTCTTTTTTCGTTTGGCAGTGTTAATATTCCCACTGGAGGAAATACTCAGCTTGCACTGCTGACACTAAAATATATAAAACCGAACACAGTAAACACTTCATCCCCACAGCAGGATCACTCTTCATGCAGAGGATAGATTATATGCACTTGCTGTTTTACACTAATAATGCACTTAACATCAGAGATGCTGTTATGCACTGCAGAGTTTTGTCATTGTAAAATATTTAGGATTTAGGAGTTGTAGACGTGTTATGTTTGCATATATGTTGAGATGAAGGGAATTATGGAATGATATTGCAGACTTTATTCAAAAGGAATTGCAAATTGTAGATACAAAAGGAATTGCGATTTCATTTGAGTTTTGGCAGTTAACATGCACAGTGCAGAGAGAGTGAAAAGGCAATGTGGTAATTAATATTGCTATTTAAATATGACAGGCTCATAGCTCCTAAGATATGGGAAACACAAGTGCAAACGGACTTTGCATTTCCATTTTAAATTTGGCAGACACTGTGTGTTCGCTTAAACGGAAATGCAAACGGTAATGAGCGATTTGCATTTGGATTATGTCACATTTTATGCGTCCATAAATTGAAAACGCAATTGCAAATGCAATTTGCAATTCCTTTTGAATAATGTCCGGAAAATCATTCCATAGGGAATACTGTGCTAGTCATTATACTGAATTGAGCTAAATTTATCTAAAATAAAGTCTTCAAAAGTTCACATAGTAAAGCTCACTCTTATGTATTTTAAGTCACTGTAATGTAAACTGTTTACATTTTTACTTAATCAACAGTACAATTAATTAAAATTGATTATTCGTTCTATCTAGTGCAAGAAATTAAATGAATCAACTTTTAATAAAGAATAAATGTTTTATTTATATATTTAAAATATTACACTTATTTTCATTAGGTGAAAGAATGATTTTTCTGTCAATATTTCACCATTATTACACTTTATGTGTATTGTGAAATAATCTTTGCTATCATATTGACAACTTAGTTTTTATTAGTTTATTCTGTATTTATATTTATATTTTTTACTGTTGTATTCTTGCACTGAAAAAACATGGGAGCAAGTTTTTTAAGTGTGCTCCAATTTTTGTGTTGCACCTTTCTGAAGCCTCGTTATAGGGCATGATACTCTGTTCAATTTATTGCACATTAAAAAGCAATCAATGCACACACACACACACACACACACACACAATAAGACAAAAAAGTAGTGCTATAGAATGTGACTGAAGGTGCATGTGTACATTGTAATGTTTTCCTTAAGAATGCACAAAGGCATGTAAATGCAACAGAATAGCATGAAAAAATAACTACTCACCCCTTTATATAATTGGAAACTAATATGATCAAACTGTCAAAACATTGACAAAACAGTCATTTTGTCAGTTTCTTTTGAAGTAGCCTATACTGAATGTTTTAAAAAAAAAAATCTAATTTAATTTTTTCATCAACATCTTGTATTCAAGTGTATAGATACTTTGCCATCAATGCTTGCTTTTCCTAAATCTTACTATACCATATAAGTATATTCCATCATTACTTCAATCAACCATTGTGGCATATTTGCAGGTAAAGGTTTCTCCAGTCAGAGCAGTCCCAAATGCAGCCCTTCTGACGTAGAGGCTTCCTCGTCCATTCTCCCCGTCCACCAGGTCCTGGACAAGGTAAAAGGCTACTGCTCCGTACGCTCGGACAACTTCTACAAAAACATTATCATGTCAGACAGCTTTAGCAGCAGCACTAAATTCTAGTGAGAGGAGGCTGAGAAGAAGCCCTGTTGTTTCCCACAGACTTACCTTATGTGTAAAAGACTATGCTACATATTGAATTAACCTTCCAAGCCCTTCCACCCTCCACGATTGGAGTAGAGAAACACATAAACTTGTAGAGAGAGCAAGGGTGGAATTGACATACTGTGATATTCAGCTTATAGTGTGATCTGTAAATATTCATAATATATTTTACTATTTGGGCTTTTTCTAATTTAGGTTTTGCATACTCTTTTTGCACATTACTTTGGTTTTTTGTATATATAAATGCATAAATGCTTGCAATGGCAGAAAAAATGGGACCATGTCACAATCAAAGACTGAATGACAAACATGAGGAGTAATACTTGTGAATTCTGCCTTGGTTTAGCTTTTTCCCATTTTCACTGTACATTAGTGAACCTTTAATACTTTTATTTTTTCATTATTTAAATGCTCTCTATTTTAGTCTTCACATGATCTACTACTGATAAACATGTTACAGAAATGTTTTGTTTGTTTTTACAGTGTGATCATTGTTCAGTTGTTTCAGTGCATAGTTTTATGAAACTGCTCTAACAGAAGGGCAGAACATTGAGATCAGTCTTCTGCAATTTGACGGTGGGATGAAAAACAACAGCTATACACCAAATCTAACATGTTCAGATCTTCCCGTTGCTGTAGTTTAATGACTTTGCTGTTTTGACTTGGTATTTATTTTTTAATGCTTTTAAGAGATTTCTATGCTTCACTGAAGAAATTGTCACCTGTGGAAATGCTTACTTAGGGCTATCCAGTTTGCTCTGGTCATCAGTGTAGATCATCATTGTATAGCGGTTATGGATGCTTTATGAAAATGTGACATCCTGCATATTAAATGCACTTAAAACATCTTGTCATTGTTTTTGTTTGATTAGTAACAATTTTCAGCTTATGGTGGAGGATCTGAAATATTAAGGATGCCTCAGAAATGTTGTGTCTGTATTCCCACCTAACAAGTTAATATGTTCTAAAACTGAACGTTTTACTAACGTTCCCATTACGTTATAGATCTGTCACTTCTGAATGTTCTGAACGTTCTGTTTTCTTGGGAACCAAATACTAATGTTAGTGGAACGTTCTGTGTTTCTGGGTGCTTCTAGGCCTAAATGGAAATCGCATATACTGAAATATAAGAGTTTTGGAAATCAAATTTTCTGTCAAAACCATTTTATGTTTCTTGTTTGTTTGATATGTTCACACAGTTATCTTCCCAAACAATATTAAACAGATTGCCTAATTGAATATCATGATACAGTAAATTTCGATTTTAATATGGTATGTGATGCGGCCATATTTTGATAATCTTAATGATCTGTTTTTAGCTGACTTTAATCATTTGTAGGGTTTTTTCAGGCTGTTTCCCAGATTCTAACAATGTGGTTAGTGGCTGGCTCAATGCATTTGACTGAAACAGGGGGAACAGGAATAGAGAGTGTTTGTTCCTTTGTCCCGGTAGTAAATGAGAGCGCCACAAATTCCTTCCAGAAGTTTCTTGTGAAAGCCTTCCTGTGAGGTAAACCAGCATTCCTGATGATGCCAAAAATGAATGGAGATAAACAGCCGACTTTATATAAAATATGGAGGCCCACTACTATTTACATTAACTGTATCGTTGATCCTTCAATATGTAATCACTCAGAAACCAGATCAACTAATATTGGTTTACTACACTAGACACGTTACCTCTTGGAAAACAACAAGAGCAAAAGAAAGAGCAAGCGCAGCTATTCAGAAAATTGCTAGCCTCTAGCACTGTGGAAACATTTAGCTTTGCCATTACCCTCTCCCATGATGAGATTTCTGTTTGATCTCCGAGCACAATGGCAGTTTTATCAGTTTCTCTCTCACTATACCTCTTTGAAGCTATTTTCTGCTTAACTTACACTCTTTCTGTACATATTATCCTTACTGTCATCGTAGTTACAGTAAATTTAGAAAGTAAATTCCAAAACCAAAATTATATACTGATACCGTATTTACCGTAATTTTAAAGATAACTCTGTTTTTGTTTATTTTATTTGCCATTTCACATTAAAACAATATTCTGTCCATTAATTAGATTAGAAATTGTTTCAGTTGTCTGCTTGTCTGAGTAGTGGAGAGGTATTTATTATTATTATTATTATTATTATTATTATTATTCATTACAAAACATCCACAATTATACAGTATATGATGTCCTAATTCTAAGCATAAATGCCAGATTAATCTTTACCCAAAGCCAACTTGTATGATTATCAAACATAAAGTGCCCAAAAGTCGCTATTGTTCTCAATAAATATCCAAATGTACTTACTATACGAAATCAAAATAAATTGAAAACATCAAACAATATATATTAAATGTCAATAAGAAGCGATAGTTTAACAGTATTCTACAAAACACTGACAGTTCGATAATATACAGTATCACTCCTATTTGCTTCATGGACTGTCACTGTTGAGATGCTAGCATTTCATGAAAAGTCAAAGTAATTGAAATGATGTCTAATAGCGTACTATGTAAACCATTCACAGCTCACATATTCAGACACATGGCCAGACTTGCTGCCTAAATAGTAATAATATACTATTACTACAATTATGAAGTTACTACATAGCTTTTTTTTCATTTCTCTCAGGTTATTTGTATTGGATTGTACCACCTTGGTCTCTGGGGCAATCTATACTTGTATTGTTCTCTGGGATGGGACCTTTTGACTGAGGCATTTTCATCTCTGAAAAAGAATACCAAGTAGTGCATCAGTAAAGAAATCCATCTGCCACAATGTGTGTCAAATATAGTGAATTTAGTAATGACACTCACTTTTGCTGGAGATCCAAGTAAGAGCAAAACTGCAAACACTTCTTATCTCTCTTGTCTGTGCAATGGCATCGCACCACATCTCGTCTTACACGCATTTGAAGTGAACCCACACCATAGGGAATGACCTGACTGAAAAAGAGTTTTTAATGTAGATTTTAATATATAAATCATTTAAAAATAAACTCATCTAGACAAGCAGTCAACAACTGGATAAATGCTGCAAATATATATATATATATATATATATATATATATATATATATATATATGTATGTATGTGTGTTCTTGTGGACAATGTAGAACTCTTTTCGAAGTCATGAACAGAACCAAAAGCCTTGTGCTGATTTGAATTAGAATTTTGACTGGGATTCACTTCCTGAGAGCCAGACCCTAAATCTTAGGTTTCTGGGTTGTTTTTCACCAAAGGCAGCCTGCCTGTCCTCAGGTCTCCATGCGTGGGCCACATTAAAGAGACCACACACTTAAATACAACCAGATACGTGCTTTCAGAGTGTACAGGTTACCAGTATCAGTCCCCAACAGATCTCAACCTGCACTTCTCTCTTCTTTACACAATGTATTGTACAAAGACATACACAAATCAATGTTTGGGTGATGTACCTGGGTGTATCGACCCATACGATTCCTATGTGGCAAAAGTACACGCATTCTTTGTCCTTCAGGTTTTCACAGGAGCAGCGTCGTTCACGATGGTGAATTTGTGGAGTAGCTTTCAGAGATGGACTTCTGATTGCATGGGACCCTGGGACACACAAATAAAAAGAAAAGAACTTGTTACAAAAAAGATAATGGTACAAAAGATGTTTCTTTTTTCCTATACTTTTCATTCAAATATAATAAAATAGAAAACTATAATTATTTAGATAATTAATAGTTGCAGTAAAATAATGGGGATAACACTATGAATACAGCCTTCAAAATGCTGAATCACAGCTAGTTCACTTGGTTCCTGGCTAATATTTTCATGTTATCCAAAGCCTAAGTCTTTTTGCTTTGATGTGATACACCTGAAACAAAACCTCAAAATTTGTCAAAATAATAGTCTTCACTTGTTGATGTTAGACATAACATGTCTAAGCTGTTGCTGCTGTCTAAACATTTCAGCAGTGTTGTGTCTTCGAGGTCCACTTTGTTTTAATCCTGAAGATTCCCATACAACTCCAGGTTTCATGTAGTTAACAAAGGAATAAAAAAGAAAAAAGAGTGACGTGACATTCAGCCAAGCATGGTGACCCATACTCAGAATTTAACCACACATTGAATGTACACACACAGAGCAGTGAACACACACCCGCAGTGGGCAGCCATTTATGCTGTGGCGCCTGGGGAGCAGTTGGGGGTTCGATGCCTTGCTCAAGGGCACCTAAGTCGTGGTATTGAGGGTGGAGAGAGCGCTGTACATGCACTCCCCCCACCCACAATTCCTGCCGGCCCAAGACTCGAAGTCACAACCCTTCGATTGCAAGTCCAACTCTCTAACCATTAGGCCACAACTTCCCAAAATGGCTTATGGTTCAGCTTCATTAAGGCTGTGGTGAATGAAAACCCATGTGGGCCATGTTTAAAGAAGACAGCAAATACGAATCTGTGGCCAACCACATTTTATGCCTCTAGGATTCCAGCAGTGCATGTAGATGCTACAAAGCAAACCACCACTGCAGCTTCCGATGGTTTAAAAGTTGAATCAAAAACAGATCTTGCACTCATCTGCAACAAGGTAAGTCTTCAACAGACAAAAAAAAAAAAGGAAAAGACCAAGCATGTTTGTATTTACATTATAGTGCCTACCACTGTACTTTCAATTGCAGGAAAAGCTAGAAGTTAAATTCTTTCATGAAGCAGGAACTGTGGTTGCAAGAGGTCTCTGAGTTTTGCTCAGGATACATGGAAAGGGGTATTAGCAGGACCCCAGGAACCGGAATGACTTTTCTAAGGTGCTCAGTCAAGCGAACAGGGCCTGATGCTGTAAGGCTTTATAGAAGAGGATGAAATTGAATGCCCAGGTTTAGTGGAAATTGATCTGGGAGTGATCACTGTGATCCATCACTATAACAAGGCTATGGGGGTCTAACTGTTGGAAGTTTGATGTGGAATACACAACAAATGGTCTAACTTTTTGTTTTGTTTTGTCATCCATGTCCTGAAGGCGTCAGCTGAGATTCCCTGGTGAAGCATTGGGGTTAGTTTTCATATATCAGGTAAGGATGATTAATCATAGAGTAGCTCAGATGTGGAAATTGGAATTTGTTACAAATCCATTGGAATGTCTGTTTAAAAATGCCTGACATAATTCACATACAACTGACTTTATATAATCCTACCCTAAATCGTGAGAAAGACAGGAAACGTTTTCTTCATCCCTGTAATATTTGATCAGGCTAGACTTCACAAACTCAGTATTGGTATTTTGTGACTCATTCCCTGAAAAGAGAGAGGACTGCCGAGTTGGATCAGTGCAGAATTGTAAAAGACAAGCAAGGGTTTACACAATTTCAGAACCACCAACAGTAAACCAGGGTTTCTCACCTGAAGAAACAGCAAGAGGTTCTCTGTTGTTAGCATTAACATGTTAGCAATATAATGTAAACATTTACTAATCCCAAGTAGTTTGACTGCTGTTATTAAAATTAAAACCCTTTACAATTTCAGGCCTGTGGGAAACTGGCCTTGAAACTCGAAACTACTGAAGAAAATGGGACTGTATTCCCAGCAATTAACTGCAATAACAATTCTTTGCTATACAGTTCATTATCCTAGCCAAATAACCTGGAGTTTTGCACTGCATACATCCAATACTTCAACTAAAGAGCTCAACAACAAACCTTTCTGCTATGGTAAAAAATTGCGAGCCAACCTGCAACCATGTCAATTGATTCAAACTGTCCCTTGTAAACAATAAATAAATAAATTATCACAGTGCAGGTATCTGAATTTTCTCATTGTATGATCTAATGTTTAAAGAAATGGCTTGCACTGGTTATGAACTCTGCACACTATTAAAATTAAGGCTACCCACAGCACAAAAACTGCATATTGTGACTAGTGTTATTAAATAAAAAAAACTGATAATCGAAATCTATCAAAGAAAGATAACATAAAATAAAATAACAGGTATTCCATCCAAAATGTTAATTGTCAAAATCTGTATGAATTTATATCTTCTGTGAAACTCAAAAGAAGATATTTTAAAAGAATATCGGTAAGGAAGTGATACAGGCATGGAACACATGGGGGTGGGTAAATAATTTTCTTTAAACATTAACAGCAATTATTTCATCCCTTCACATTACAAGAAATTAGCTAAAAATATTTATTTTTTATACGTAAATTTGTGAGAATCTGAAATTTTAACAGTATTGCTTTGATACAATTTTATGTAAACTAGATAAGCATTTGTTCAAGTTCAAGATTCAAACAGAAAGCCAAAATCACACACACACACACACACACACACACACACACACACACACACACACACATATATATATATATATATATATATATATATATATATATATATATATATGGAAGATGATAGTCATTTACCTTGTTGTTCCAGTATTATAACAACCACACTTATAAAGAATAAGAAGGAAAAATCCATAATGCTCCTTTTCTAAGATGCACAGTCCTTTAATTGGCAAGCCTGTCTCCTGGATGTCTATCCACAGGACGAGATGAAAGCTGTGAGGGGAGAGAACAGGTTGTGGAGTTTCTCAGAAACTTCTGCGACTCCCTAGACACCTCCAGCTTAGCACACCCTCCTCCCCACATCTCCCTCTTTGGATCAGCCTGCCAAGTTGTTCTTCACAATGGTAGGGACAGGTGTTTGCCAAGACTCGTTGTATGTGAGTGTCAGTGGAAGAGAAAGAGGGAGAGCTTGTACTCTTTGTTTGGAGAGATGCTCTAAATCCAATGGAAATGTTTGTGACCGAAGGTATCTCAACACTATCTGTTTCCATCAGGCACTTCCAGCATGGTCAGAGCAGAGGTGCATCACAGATTATAAATGGATGATTGAGTTCCACTTCATGAGTGAGCTGGCATCTCATGGGAATTTTTGCGCCCTCTTTTTTTTTCCCCCTTCTTGATGCTATGTTAGGAATGGAGGTTTGAAGAACATTTGAAGCTACAGCCTGGAGAGGAAACCCATCTATTTCAAAGTGGAAAACCTAGACAGACCAGGTCTTTTTCCCAAACCAAGGGAAGCCCATTGTGGTAAACCTTAAATCTTAATTAAAACCAATAAAAAGCCAATTTAAACATTTCAATATAAGCATCTGCGTGTCAGACTCTCTTAACTTTAGAGGGTTCCTCTAACCGGTTAAACATTTTCTGCAGTTCTTGCTCAAATTTTTGGCAATTTCTTCCATAATCATCTCAAACTTAATGAAAATTCGATTGACACAAGCTCCACTTCATAAACAGGCTAAGAGATATTGACTGTGGTGTGAAAGTTGCTAATGGTCCTCACTGGAGCCTGTCATTTAATCTCGATGGGGGAAAACTCTATGCAGCACCACAGGGGTTATTTTTTCCCACCCGTAGTTCTATTTAGCTCACATTTTGACTTCTCATTAGTCCAGATTAGGCTTAGTTTTGCATTCAAGAGAGATAATTAAAGGCTGGACACAACACAAAACAACATATTTGGTCACAGAGCCCCTGGCTACAGCAATTAGATCAATGAGGTGAGGTGCTGTGGAGGAGGAAGTAGAACTTCAGAGCTTCTTCCTGCAGCTGTGGGAGAGACATAATGAACAGTTTGACAGACCTTCTGAAAAAATGCTCATGCTTCTGAAACTGAACTGTGAAGTATGGGACACAGTACCACTACTGATTCTTTAATTTGAATGTAAGTGTTGTTTTTTTCTTTTACTGAAGACAAGTGTGCAGGCTTGATCTGCGGCAGAGGACGACAGGGTTAGGAAAATGTTTTTAAATTCATTGTGTGGTGTCTTTGTTCATATCACAATACATTGACACTTTGTTTTTATTCGATAAAAAATAGTTGTATCTTTTGTAGCTATGTACATGTGCTGAGTAAGTGTTCATTAAACTAATAAAACAGCAAAACTTTGGCTAACTGCTTGTAGTGTCAGATGAAAATACTACGAAGGCATGCAGAATCGCTTACTAAATCAATCAGTAAATAAATAACTTTTCCGTTTTCACTGAACACTGACCTCTAGAAAGCTTTATAAACTTTTCAACAGAATTGATTGCCAAGCTAGCCTGAAACAATCTGTTCATGATTATCCATCCTGGAACCAGCAAATACATTCAAAGTAAAATATTACTGAGAGAAGACAATGATTAAGCTAGACTGTCTCTTAAAGTACTCTTGCTCCTGAAAACCAGTGTCTTCATATGAACAGGTGCAGTGTTTTACACACTCCCCTGTACTTTCGCTGACCCCCAGCTGCACTTTCCCCTTTAATCCTTTAATAATATATGTGAAAAAGTTTTTGTGTGTGTGTGTGTAGGATTTGACCACATCACCTGCTGGGGCGTGCATCAGTAATCAGTTATCAACAAGTAGCCTACTTGTCTCAGCCAGACTCTTAATTTCCCTTCTGTAAAATATTTTATCCTTGTAAGACCAATAAGAGTGGTAAGTCGCTTGGGTATGTTAATTTATATATAGATAGATAGACTATACTGCTTAAAAACAATTATTAAAAATGATCAACGATTTTATACATTAAGTGTAGCAGGGGTGTCAAACTCAATTACTGGAGGGCTGGATCCCTGCAGAGTTCAGCACCAACCCTAATTAAACACACCTGATTAAAACTACATGGTATGTGTGTTGGAGCAGGTTGTAACAAAAGTCTGCAGGGCTCTGGCCCTCCATGAATAATAGACAGTGAACGTGACATCACGTGCACTATAACGCCACCTAGTGTTTAGATGTGAGATTTAGATTAAGCGCTTTAACTACGAACATGTTACTAGGCCTATTCGTAAAGGTAGGTACCTTAATCAAACGAAAATAATTACATTTGACTTTTTTTCTGACTCGATAACCATGTTTCACCTGTTGGTCAGCACAATGGATAAAAATGTCCTTTGTGCGTTTCTCGCTGTTTCATGAAGGCGAGAGATTCCCGCGCAAAGCAGCACTTCAGAGTCAGACTGAGCTTCAGTATTTTACTTAAACCATTTGGAAAGCCCAGTCTTAGATAAAAGCAGGTTTGGTTAGTGACCACATGAATTAAAACTGCAGTGGGCATAAACCATGTAGGTAAAAATGTACATTTATTGTGGTAGCTGATACATCAGCTTATCATGGGTCAGGAAGTGCTAATGCTTTCTTCTTTCCAGAGTGAAAAATAATGTAGGAGCACATGGTAGTCTTACTGAAAGTCCTGCTAACACATGTCTACCACATCCTGTCTCATATTCAAGCTCAGGACTTGGACACACATTCTCAGGGAAATTAAATGCGATTTATTGCTGATTATCCCAGCTGGAAACCTGGGAACCGGATGCACAGAATGAAATAAGCTTGTCATTTTTATTTTTTCAATCTGTGACACTTTCTTACTGAAAACCACACATTTTACCTTTGATTACAGAGTGAATGCTGTTCCACATGGGCCTGATGTGGGTGACTGTTCCAGACAGCACTAATGGAGAGGCGGTGACTGTTATAGGAAGTTGCTTTTGAGGGGTGTCAGCCATCAGTTTGATTTCAGATAACATGAGAGCTTGTCCGGTACTGATTTTGTCCGCTTTACACTAAGAACTGCTTGAACTTTTTCTGTAAAGTTCAGTACAGCTCTGGGGCTCATACTCTGTTGTAGGTTTAACCAAAACTTTCTTTAACCTGTTAACTGTCACCCCGTCCCCTCTGTGGGACGCCTACGTTGACTATACTATATTACAATCAAATCTAATCTAATCTTGACCAACTATATATCGTTGGAAAGGTCTAAGACTCCCAGATATATATTTTATGAAAATTTAAAGAAATTTAAAGAGCTTGACCCCTGGTCACCATACACTTTCAATATTTGAAAAATAACATCTTAAACATTCTTTTAAGTGTCTCTATTTGGTTTCCACAGTTACAATTAAGGCCTACATATTAAGGCACTCTTTTTTTGTTGTTGTCTTTTTCTCTATAAAATGTTCATAAATTATTACAGAAGTGTATTTTTGGGTGAAAAAAAATATATGTGTTACTTGCCATTTCCTAACAACTAGCAAATTCTGAGTGTAAATAATAAAAATACTTATTTTATAGTGTATTGCAAAATGACGTGCCATAATTCTAATTATAGTGAAATGAAAATGGCACCTAAATACATTCCTCTACATCGATCCACTAAAGTTTATGGAGGCTTTAATTCAGAATTAATCAGAATTTTAATTGTTCCAATAAATCCATAAAACCACTTAAGGACCATTCACATTAGTTAAGACAACAAAACTAATCAAAGAGTAAGCAATAGATAATTATGTTATTTTTGCACTGAGTTACAGTAATTACGCAACCAGAAAAACACACGTTGGTCAACTGCATCTTGAATTACCCAAAAGATTTTGAGCTATATTTAGATAATTGGGCTCAGGCAAAGGTCTGTAAAAGTTATTGGGCAATTTCTAAGCGGGGAAACATTGAAAGTAGTTGTTAAAAATGCTAATTTTGTCTGATGACTTACCTCTGTAGATTTAGATTTGTTTCTTTGTTTGTGTGTTGCTTAACCTGTTAACCTGACCCCCCATTATGGGACTCACAGATGAAAGTGCTCTACCAAACTTATAATTGTAATAGTTTCCTACTTCAGTGTGTTACAGTACAAACATAATTGTGGTGTCTTTAGAAAGAAGACCCTTTGGGCTTCACTTTTAATCACCCAGATTTGATAATGCTCAAAAATATTAAAAGTTATAGACACTGAAGTGCCTTGAATTTTTTTTTTTTTTACCACTCTTGAATATTTATTATTTGATATAAAAATACATGAAATGAGTCCTGGAGCAATCTAGAAAATTAATGGGTTGAAAGCCACATGTCTCCTGAGTTTCTATTTCAAATCTGAATAAAATATCATGAAAAATGAGACTCCTGCAAATATTTTTATGAGACTATGTCTATACCCCCCACCCCCCAAATAAAAGAAAATATATTTACCAATAGTATTGAAGGCTTCTACAAACTATTTAGTCAGTAAACATACAACTGCATAGTTTTTTTTTTCAATTATAAAACAATAGACAGAAACATAGACATCATATAAGTGATTTATTTGAGCACTAGAAAAATACAATAATAATAATTTGAGTAAGAAAAATAAGAATAATAAGAAAATAAAAAAAGGTTTACCTTTGTTTGCCAATTACAGAACATCCTGAGATTGCTATAAATGCATCTTTTACAATGAATTACGATGCAAATAAGTGCTGATGGCCACTTATACAGATGGTAATAACACAAATGTACCATAGAGTAAACTCTCTCTATTCATATAGACGCGTTCACTTTGATTGCCGTGATCATACAGTAATAGCGAGCTGATTTGGGCTGATTTGCACTCAAACAGATGGTAATCATGCAAATACATTCACATTCAACATAAAATACACTCTCACATATATAAAAACTTTTTAGAAATAAAAGAAACAAAGGAAAATGCGATCGCTGTGAGTTCCGCCTCCAACAGCTGACAGCTGCGTCAGAGCGCGTCACGAGCCCACAGGAGAGAGCGCCAAATTCAAATAAACAATCTTCCGCCTATTTTTCATTTATTCTTTTTTCCGGTGGATCGCCTCATTCTGTTTGTGGGACTGTACGCTGCAAAACCATGCCGTGTTTTTACTACAAAGACGCAGTTTCCAACCGTGAGTTATTCCATAACTGACGCAAACAATTCTGTTGCTGAAGAAATGAAAGGTAAACAAAGGAATTATGATCCATATTACAACGTTATTGCTTCGTTGGACTACAGGTGCTTCATGAGATGCCGTTCACTGGACCCTTACCTTTCTAACTAAACCGGGATTTAGCTGTGGATGTGTTTATGACTCGTTATTACGACGGATCTGGTATGTACAGCGTTTCTAATGTTCTAGTTTTTTATGTGTACTGCTTACACAAATGTATCAAATACAGTCTTTATACGCTTTCCATTGAAAAACAGCGATCTGTCGTCGATGCTTGAGGCTTAGATCTTTATAATGATACATAGTTGGTCAAGATTAAATTTGTCCTGTTTCATTTAATCTATTCATAATCACTGACACGTGCGAGTTGAGAGGCTTTGAGGACGAGGGCGTTCTGGTGCTGTGGCTAATTAAAGATTTAACTCCTGTTCATACAAAAATCTCACATAACTATTATAATGTTTGAAAGGAGTAACGTTTTTTGGAGTAATGTTGGAATATTGTTTTACTGGCACATACAAAAAAGGTATCTAACCACATTAAAACATTTTGTTGTGAAACATCTAATATGTCTTTGCATTTTACTATGTTTACATACTGTAAACACTTGCTAAATATTTAGCACTTTTCTAAAAAAGCAATAGGCAGTTTGCTTTTTATGAGACCATCAGTTTACAGCAAGATGACGACAAGGCATTCTAACTATAATGGACTATCAGAAGGTGGGCAGCCCTAGAGTGCTCAACTGGATCAAAATGCGTCAGCTCTACAAGAACAGAACTCTGTGTCTGCCATGGCTTAGTGGGTATGCCTTGGTTGAAGGCAGCCTGAAAGCCACTTAATAACAGTGAAGAACAGATTTTTCACCATATGCCATGCAGGTCTTGCTGGGCTTGCATCTACCCCTACTATTCTGCTGCCTGCCTGTTCACTTCCTGCCTGCCACAATGGCAAACCTCCAGGATAAGATTAAGTACAGCTAAACATCCTCTCCTGGCTCTTGCCCCTGTGAAAACATGACACCTTTGAGACCATGTTCTCTTGTGCTTGGCCAAACTCCTGCTCTGTCTCCTTGGCCCTAGTCTATGGATGGAAAGTAACCTCTCTGTATGTACCTGCACGCCTACAGCTTTTCCACAAGCCACCAAAGCAAAACTGATGTTGTTCTTTCCCCAAGTGTTTCCAAATGAATCACTTTTAAAGGTGACAGCGATCGCAGTTTTAACTCCTCTGACTAGAAAGCAGCTTTCCTCGGTCTCATCCTTCCATGTGATGTTTTCATGAAACTTTTTAACTTTAGTTTCTCAGGAGACTGTCATACTTCGTTCACTATTCAGAATTAGGGATCAGAAATGGTGTTAATAATATTTAAATTAACATGCCATAGGACTATGTAGAATATCTATACAAACCTAATTCCCAAAAAGTTGGGACACTGTACAAATTGTGAATAAAAACAATGCAATGATGTGGAAGTTTCACATTTCAATAATTTTGTTCAGAATACAACATACAGTAGATGACATATCAAATGTTTAAACTGAGAACATGTAACATTTTAAGGGAAAAATAAATAGATTTTAAATTTCATGGCATCAACACATCTCAAAAAAATTGGGACTAGGCCATGTTTACCACTGTGTGGCATCCCCTCTTCTTTTTATAACAGTCTGCAAACGTCTGGGGACTGAGGAGACAAGTAGCTCAAGTTTAGGAATAGGAATGTTGTCCAATTCTTGTCTAATACAGGCTTCTAGTTGCTCAACTGTCTTAGGTCTTCTTTGTCACATCTTCCTCTTTATGATGCGCCAAATGTTTTCTATGGGTGAAAGATCTGGACTGCAGGCTGGCAATTTCAGTACCCGGATCCTTCTTCTACGCAGCCATGATGTTCTAATTGATGCAGTATGTGGTCTGGCATTGTCATGTTGGAAAATGCAAGGTCTTCCCCTGAAATAGACGACATCTGAATGGGAGCATATGTACAGTAGTTCTAGAACTTGGATAAACCTTTCAGCATTGACGGTGCCTTTCCAGATGTGAAAGCTGCCTGTGCCACACACATTCATGTAACCCCATACCATCAGAGATGCAGGCTTCTGAACTGAGCGCTGATAACAACTTGGGTTGTCCCATGGCATCCCAGTTTTCCAAAAAGAGCGTCAAATTTGGATTCGTCTGACTAGGGCTGGGCGATATGGAGCAAATCGCCCAGCCGAGATAAATAAATCGAGATAAATATGCGATATATATCTCGATATCTTTACAGGAAAAATAACCCCCCTAAAACTACTGCAAAAACAAATATGCCAAATATTACATGTTTAGGGCCCTATGAAACGTTTTATTTTTTTCTTCACCATATGCTTTATTGTTACCTAATTCTGTGTTTTAGCATGTGTAATTATTTAAATGTATAAAAACAACTAAATTAGTTTAAAAAAATCTTAAAATAGCCTTATGTGAAATTTTTTCCCTTCAGAAATTCTGTGTATTTACATTTTTCTGGTTGTCAAATGAAGGCATAAAACATTTATTTAATTTATCTTTTAATTATTTAAAATTAAGCAAACTTTATTTTTTGGTAAACAAAGGGGATTTACTATTAAAAATAAAACGTGGAAGAAATGTTGTGTGATTATTCCTTAAAAAAATATGTTCATTTCATTTTAATAATAGTAGTATTGGGCTATGTACATTCTGCTGAACAATAGTAAAATATTTCTGCCAAATACTTTTATTTTGACGGGTTTACCTTTACAGTTCTGTGTATGTGATACTACAGTCTACAGTCTTTACTCAAATCAAATGGTCAGATGCTCATGAAGTGACTCTCGTTCAGTTCTGGAGATGTTCCTCATGTGTTCACATCTTTATCAGTGAGAGGAAAGACGCTGAAATCAGCGCGAGCATCACGCGCTTCCGTGTGTTTAATGAATGAAGACGCGCTTCTGCGCCATTCGTTAACACAGACACGCAGAACATGCAGGATTCATATTTAAATAGACTTTTCTGGGTTAATATTTTCAGATATTAGTCTATATTGCGATTTGATTTAAGTGCATGACCTACTTTTGATAATTCATTCAAAATTTAACCAATTCCGTGACATTCCGCGTTAAACTGTAAATACCGTTTTTATGACTGGATTCCGTCCGCGTTTTCTGCATCGCGGAAATCATTGGGCCCTACGTTAGACATCTGCCTTCTGTTCGTCCTACGCCTTAAAACCAAAGTATCTCCATATAATGGAGCCAGTTGTCCTTTTGTTTTTGACTTTGTTTTTTAGACTAGTTCTATACACGCGAAGGGAGTGGGTACAAAAGCAAGGAGGCGGGGGCGAGCGAGCGGGGGCGAGCACAGCACAGAGAAGGCAAAGAAGCAAAGTGGCGGAATCAGAATTAAATATAAACAACATATCGATATATACGATATGTCAAAATCCATATCGTGTTTAAAAAATATCGAATAATGTGGTTTTATTAACAAAGTTCGGGAGAAGCACGATCAGATAATCATCCAATTTGGTACAGGTGCATCTCGTTTAGCTAATCATCTTATAGCACGCACGCGTATATATATCCAGTCTTCCTACCTCCTGTCCCACGACAGTTTTTCGGCATAGACCGTCTGTCAGCATTCGGTTCGCTCTGTCAGCATTCGGTTCGCTCTGTCAGCATTCGGTTCGCGCTGTCCGTCATCTTATCACAGGCCCAATCTTCCTTCCGACGAAGATATCTATCCGCCGAACACCAACAAGCGTCATCGCGTCAGCTGCTCTTCTCGCCAAGCCACACGTTGTGGCCAAAAGCTCGTGCAAATCCTTGAGCTCGCCTCACTCGGCAACACGATTTTCTCGCCAGGACCGGGCTCTATTATAATGCTGGATCGCAGCCGTGCTCCAGTTCTCAGCGCAGTAAACCTCTCTCGCTTTTTCAGCCGTGGCGCAGTTCGATGCTGCCTCCACTAGCGGCGAAGACCGTGCGTTGTTGTAGTGGCATGTCGTTCGTGAAAGAATCGTTTTTTCGAATGAATCTTCTAGGCGAACGAATCGTTCTCGGTTTACACTCATTCATGAAGAATTTTTCAGAGTTGTCATCCACAATGAGCGAGTTTCATATGAGTCTCAGAGATCGAGAGCTCTCATTCATGAACGAAAGGACTAAACCGGTATACATGTCGAGTTGATTAAACAGATAAGTTACATGTCGTTCGTAAACGCAAGGAACTCTTATCAATTTTGTTAAGATGAGAGTAAACCGGGTCAGTTAGCCATTTAGCATGTCAATCTTGCAAAATGTAAAGCGCAGTTATAGGTACTGTGCACATATTTTTTACATATTTAGCATACAAAAGATAAATTCCACGTTTAATCCCCGATTTATGAACGTGAATATATAGATCAATATATGAACCGTCTGACCAAACAATTAAAATGCTAATCATGCAAGAAAACCTCGTGATTTGCTCATCTGAACAATTTAAATAGACGTTATATATAGAATGCGCTTATGAAGACGCCAAAATTTGTTAAACGGCGTTATGACTTAACTTTGTCCGATGACGATGCCACTTTTTAACCACGAAGCAAAGGCTTTTTGCAGAGTTGTCATCCACACCGAAATGTCTAAAGACATTACATTTGCTTTACTGTGCATGTTTAAACCTCACTGAGATGATACAGACATAAGTTTCATGCAATTATTCCGGCAGGATCAATTATTTAAGGACATATTTCACCATTTACTGGCATGATTATTCAGAATTTTTCACGCTACTGCCTCGTGTTTGGCTGCAGAACAACAAGTGTGAGTAAATTTTCTATCGTCTTTTTAGGACTGTTATATGAAAAGCATGCAAAGTAAATGTCTTTAGAAACGGCTTGAATTTGAATTACTGCAATTAACGTTACTGCTATAGACATGTCTATTGGTACAATGGTTTATAAAACTAAACATGCTACATTGTTTCAAAGCCTCTATTTTCACAGTCCATACTACAACAGGAAAACAGCATCCCAAATTTATCTGCTCCGGAGGCTGTTTAAAAGGGCCCAAAGGCCAAAACAAGAGGAAAAGATGCTTTTCCAACAGGACTGTATTAATTCAGACAAGGTTTGAGCAATTGTCAAATCAGCCAACAACTACAGCAGCCAAAGCAAGCATGAAGCTACTTTTACTTGCAACACGGGCCTGCACATCTCAGTATTTCCATCCTGTTACTTCTGCTAGCAGTGCAGGCTACACAGGTTCTTCAAGACATCACACACCCCAGCCCCTTCCCACGACCCACAGCTACAGCAGCTGAAGCAAACGTGAGGCCGCCTCCATTCGTAAACGCGCCCTCAACTCTTCCGCTCCCTCATGCTACTAACCATTTTTCTGTTCAGTGGCCTCCAGCTCCAGATTTGCCAGAAGGCAGAGGGTACCAAGACCTATTATTGGTCAGGCCGATTATTTTATTTATTTATATATCTATCTCGAACCCTCTTCAGCCAACCCCTCTAACGCCAGCTCATCCCCTTTCACTAAAACTCCTAATCTACCATAGCTAACTCTCCTAACATGCCCTATCTATCTGTAATGGTCAATCCTCACTTCAGCCATCCTTCCGCAGGAGCTTTCTCTGTATCTCCCCACCGCCGCAGCATTGACCGCTCCCGCAGGAGCCTTTTCTGTTTTTTCCTCACTGCCGCAGCAGTCTCCGCTCCTGCAGGAGCCTTTTCTGTTTTTTCCTCACTGCCGCAGCAGTCTCCGCTTCCGCAGGAGCCTCTACCTATATTTCACCACTGCCATAGCAGTGTCTGCTCCCGCAGGAGCCCTTTCCATCCTTCCCTACTGCCGCAATTCTCGCTGCCACAAGAGCCTCAAAAATAAATAAATAAATAAATAAATAAATAAATAAATAAATAAATAAAAATATATATTTTATGTCCATTCTCCAATTCAACCTCATCAGGCTCGCTTTTGTCTAACTCCGGAACGCCCAATCTAAATTCACGATGGACCCTCATTTCATCAACGACTCTGGTATTAAAAAAAAAAAAAAAAAAAAAAAAAAAAAAAAAAATTAATCGAGTAACAAAATGTGTTGTTGCTTAATTATACTGATGTGCGCATGCACAGTAAATCTGATGGGTAGGATAAAATGTCAGGACCCCGGACCTTTATTTAGTCGGGTTGACGTACCTTTTCAGTTCTGTGTATGTGATGTGACGCTAGTTTTACTTAAAGTCAAATGCTCATGAACTGACTGTCAGAGCAGTTCTGGAGATGTTGTTCATGTGTTCAAGTCCTCATTTAGTGAGACAGCAGACGCAGAAATTACCGCGAGAGTAATGCGCGCTTCAGTGTGTGTGTGAAAAAGGAAGTCGCGCTCCTGCTCCATTCATTAACAGAGACACACAGAACATGCAGGATTTACATTTAAACACTGTTCCGTCTTAATATTTAGAGATATTAATTCGTGAATCGGATGTAAGTGCAATTACCTATTTTGATTAATTCATTCAAAAAAAAAAAAAAAAAAAAATTCATTGCGAAAGAACCCGACGTGAGATTTAGAATAAATTAAAAGAGGCTTCGAAGCAGAGGAATTTGCCTACATCATTTTTTGTAATCGCGTTACTCGAGGAATCGTTTCAGCCCTAATCTTAAGCAGCTCAAAAGGGGCCTCTCACATAATCCGATAGATGCCCTCGGTTGTCGTTCATCAGACATTAAAAAAAAAAAAAAAAAAAAAAAAAAAAATTTATATATTCCTCCTTAAATCATGTTGTGTACTTGAATAATAGAAGCCTCTCAGTTATCGTTTCTTCGGCCAAAGTAAGGGCCCTCCAGCCATCGTTACAATCTCCTTGCCTATTTCAGCATCGGACAGGGCTCTCCCTTCCGGTGCAGCTGGGCAGTGGCTCCCTTCGGTCGCAGTGTGAGCCTTTCATCTGTCATTGAGTTGCGCTGCGCGCTCAGCGGCAGATGGGGGTATCCCTCCCGGTGCAGCAGAGCCACAGGCCCCCTTCGGTCGTTGTGACAGCCCTCCATCCGATGCATCAAATTAAGCCGCTTATACAGTCGCAAGGGGGACTCTCCCTTCCGGTGCAGCAGAGCCGCAGCTCCCTTCGGACGCAGCGAGAGTCCCTCCATCAGTCGCGTTTTCTTGCCTACTCCGTATCGGACGGGGCTCCCCTACCGGTGCAGCAGACCCACGGCTCCCTTCGGTCGCAGGGTGAACCCCCCGTCTGAGTTATGTTGCATGCTCAAGGGCGGACCGGGATCTCCCTCCCGGGGGAACACAGCCGCTGGCTCCCTTCGGTCGCAGCAGGAGCCCTCCATCCGATGCATCAAACCGTTCCTCGAATCTTCTTGCCTATTCTGCATCTGATGGGGCTCTCCCTTCCGGTGCAGCAGACCCACGGCTCCCTTCGGTCGCAGGGTGAACCCCCCGTCTGAGTTATGTTGCATGCTCAAGGGCGGATAGGGTTCTCCCTCCCGGGGGAATAGAGCTGCTGGCTCCCTTCGGTCGCAGTGAGAGCCCTCCATCAGACGCATCAAGCCATGCCTCGCTTCGCAAGGGGGACTCGCCTTTCCGGTGCAGCAGAGCCGCAGCTCCCTTCGGACGCAGCAAAAGTCCCTCCAACAGTCGTATTCTAGTTAGCGTCAATCAGGGCTCTCCCCTCCGGGGCAGCACTCCTGCTGCAGAGTTGCGAACCCCCTACGGAGGCTGGGAGAACCCTCAGAGGCAAAAAACCGTGCCTCCATAAACCCGCAATGGGGGACTCCCCCTTCCGGTGCAGCAGAGCCGCAGCTCCCTTCGGATGCAGCGGGAGTCCCTCCAACAGTCGCGTCTCTTTGCCTTCTCAGCATCGGACTAGGGCTCCTCTTCCGGTGCAGCAGACCCACAGCTCCCTTCGGTCGCAGTGTGAACCCCCCATCTGAGTTATGTTGCATGCTCCACGATGGCTAGGGATCTCCCTCCCGATGGGGTACAGCCGCTGGCTCCCTTCGGTTGCATTAGGAGCCCTTCATCCGACGCGCCAAACCGCGGCTCCAATCTCATTGCCTATTTAGCATCTGACGGGGCTCTCCCTTCTGGTGCAGCAGACCCACGGCTCCCTTCGGTCGCAGTGTGAACCCCCCGTCCGAGTTATGTTGCATACTCTATGGCGGCCAGGGATCTCCCTCCCGATGGGATACAGTCGCTGGCTCCCTTCAGTCGCAGTGAGAGCCCTCCATCAGATGCAACAAACCGCGCCTCGTACTCAGCCGCAAGAGGGACTCTCCCTTCCGGTGCAGCAGAGCCGCAGCTCCCTTCGGAGGCAGCAAGAGTCCCTCATTTCTTGATATCTGGCATTGTGCTCCTCCCATAAGCGGCATGGAGGGCTCGCCGGTAAGACGTTGCGAGCCGCAGCTCTCGTCGAACACTGCACGGGCTCTCCAGGTCGCTCTGCATTTTCTTCCCAACACGCATATTTTGGGGGGCAACTAAATTTTATCTCTCTGGCTGCTGTCCTATGGCTTTAAGCTTCTTTTGGGGAGTTATTTGGGTTCGGGCTATGCTCCGGGCCCGGACCCCTCCCCCAGGACAGCACGCCAAAATATGCCTACTATTTGCCTTCAGATTAGATGTAAGGGTGAACTCGTGAAATGTGGTTTTATTAACAAAGTTCGGGAGAAGCACGATCAGATAATCATCCAATTTGGTACAGGTGCATCTCGTTTAGCTAATCATCTTATAGCACGCACGCGTATATATATCCAGTCTTCCTACCTCCTGTCCCACGACAGTTTTTCGGCAACCCTCCTCCACCCCAACTCCTCACTTCTAATCTATTTATCCCAAATTGGGATAGGGGGAGTTATTTGGGTTCGGGCTATGCTCCGGGCCCGGACCCCTCCCCCAGGACAGCACGCCAAAATATGCCTACTATTTGCCTTCAGATTAGATGTAAGGGTGAACTCGTGAATCGAATATTAAATATCGAGATATCGCCCACCCCTACGTCTGACCACAAAACAGTTTTCCACTTTGTCACAGTCCATTTTAAATGAGCCTTGGCCCAGAGAAAACCCCTGTGCTTCTGGTCTGGATCATGTTTAGATATGGCTTCTTTTTTGACCTACGGATTTTAAGCCGGCAACGGCAAAAAGCACGGTGGATTGTGTTCACCGACTATGTTCACCGACTCACGGGCATCCAGTATGATTTTCTGGCCTTGACCCTTACGCACAGAGATTGTTCTAGATTCTCTGAATCTTTGGATGGTATTATGCACTGTAGATGATGATAATTTCAAACTCTTTGCAATTTTTCTTGGAGAAACTCCTTTCTGATATTGCTCCACTATTTTTCACCGCAGCATTGGGGGAATTGGTGATCCTCTGCCCATCTTGACTTCTGAGAGACACTGCCATTCTGAGAGGCTCTTTTTATACCCAATCATGTTGCCAATTGACCTAATAAGTGGCAGAGTGGTCCTCCAGCTGTTCTTTATATGTACATTTAACTTTTCCAGCCTCTTATTGCTACCCGTCCCATCTTTTTTGGAATGTGTAGGTCTCATGAAATCCAAAATGTCCAAAATTTCAAAATGTCTCACTTTCAACATTTGATATGTTATCTATATTCTACTGTGAATAAAATA
Organism: Carassius gibelio; assembly: GCF_023724105.1. NCBI lineage: Eukaryota > Metazoa > Chordata > Actinopteri > Cypriniformes > Cyprinidae > Carassius > Carassius gibelio. Next base: position 21,764,659 of record NC_068390.1, read on the forward strand.
TGTTTATGAGATCTGTAAATTATTCCATTCCTTTTTTACTCACAATTTGTACAGTGTCCCAACTTTTTTGGAATCGGGTTTGTACATAAAACTAGGGATGCACCATATTATCGGAACTTATCCTGCCGATAAAGGTTAAAGGTAACACTTTACAATAAGGTTCCATTAGTTACTGTTAGTTAAGGTATAAGCTAACATGAACAAACAATGAACAATACATTTATTACAGTGTTTATTAATCTTTATTAATGTTAGTTAATAAACACAGTTGTTCATTGATAGTTCATGTTAGTACTAATGAACCTTATTGTAAAGTGTTACCAGCTTAAAATATAAAAATCTGCATCGGCCTAAAATAAAAAAAAATATGCCGATATGCCTTGTCGATAGACGAATAACTTGGATGTGCTCATGGTGTGCTAGCAATAAAATCACGTCAGCAGTGTGGTCATTCTTGAAGCAAACTTTTGCCTGAATGGTGATTAGATTCACTGTTTTTGGTTTGCCAAATACATAATCGGAAATCTGGAATGTATTGAAACTTTAAACCAGGGTTCAAATCAGGGGTTTGAAGCAATGCAATAGGAGAACCATTTTAGGTCCCCCTTATAATCTTTCTGTTAACGGTTCCTTAAAGAACCATTTTTTCTTAGTGTGAAGAACATTTCAATAATCTGAAGAACCTTTTCTCACTATAAAGAACCTATTTTGCTATGAAAATGTTCCAATGAAGTTGTCTTTCACCCCACCCTACTTTTAGCATTTGCTATGGTTAATAGAGCTGACTGTACAGAAATTCAGTGACTTACAAAAGAGGGAAAGAAACTTATCTTGTACTATAAGACCGTAACATTCCATAATGATATGCCATGACATGAGTATTGTGCTTGTTACTCCAAAAATCTTATTTCTTACTAGTTACTAGTTACTCCTTTCAAAAGTAATGTTATTACTTTTACATTATTATTACTTATTACTATACTTTTAAGTAAAAGTTTTGTATTAACTGTCATGTGTAGCTTGAAGCTATTTATAGCTATTATTTATCCATTGTTAGCCAAATACGATTATATTTCATGAAGAATTTTATCAAATGAAATAACATAAGTATATTAGATTTTTAATTATAGTAATATAATTGATTTTAGAATCAGAGGGATCTAGGTGGGCAAGATGTGTAATGCCAGAGTAAAGTAATGCCACAACTTACACAAAACACCTTTTCTCATAAAAAAAAAAAAAAAAAAAGCTAATATTTTCATCCCCTGAATGTAAGCTTTTCCATATTCTAAGCTTTCCTGATGTGCTGGTGACTTCACATGCCTGTCCGAGTCATGAAAATTAAGAAGATAAATCTAGGAATTTAAGGACTGTTGGATTTCAATTCAGTAGGGGTTGAGGCATCAAAAGTAGGGTTGCCGTCTGTCCCGTATTAACTGGGACATCACGTGCCTAATTGATTTGTCCCATGACCTTCCTTGTCCTTTTTATTGACTGCTACGCTGATCACAACACTTGAGAATGATCAACGACAAAAGTCATCATCCAGTCACAGGGAATCGCATTAATGCCAATTACTGTCACTGTCAGTGTTTTTTGTTTTGACCCAATCTGTTTTGGTGAATACAAACAACGTGATTATTAGTCATGGCTACAAAGTCCAGCCGCGCAAGAAAACATGAGGACTTATCTACCTGAGGGCAGACGTGATCAAAACTAGAACAGACTATAAACAATGCTATAAGTGTGACTTTGAGACCGTCACTGCTTCTTTTACATCTGGTTCTTATTATGATTCAGAAGTTCCAGCCAAGCCATATATGTCTGTCCCCTCACAATATACATAGAGACACAGACAAGCATGGTCAGTATGGTGAACCACATCACTTAACGGTCCACTCCTTTAGTGGACTTATTTACAGGTGCTGTATGAGCCTTAATTAACACTGATAGCAAACATAGACATAAATTGCAAACCTGCTATAACAGACTACGTTGATTTTATGGTTAAGTCAATCACTTTTATTTTTATAGTGCTGAATTTTCTGCATCCTTACTCCAGTCTTTAGAGTCACATGATGCTTCAGAAGTCATTCTTATATGCCGATTCGTGCGCAAGAACACTTCATATCTTCATATAACTGTGATCATCAGGATTTTTTCCTGAATAGAACATTCAATATCAATACAAATATTTTCATTTTCACTTTTGTTTTATTATCATTAATTTCAAGCATTCTATTTGAATAAAGTTATCAGGGGGAAAAAGTCAGTAGAATTGCACAAGCTATGCATTTTTAAAACATTAAAGTTCTAATTAAAAGTTTTATATTAAACCATAAGTTCATGTAGACAAAAAAAACGAATTTATATCCTAAACCAACAGATGGCAGTATGTCTCAAAGAAAAGAAAAGAAAACACTAGAACATGTGCTTATGACATACTGCCAATGTGAGAAGTCTAACGCACTAAATTTGGTTTAAGACCTCTTAGTGACTTTCAATAGAATTATATCCAGACATGATCTTTTTTATTTTTAGGGTCTATCAGATATGACATTCGGTCACCTCAAACAAGGACAGGCACTGCTGTTGCCCATGAATAAAGCTGTGTAGGAACATTTACTACACATGGAAAATGTGGGCTGTGGTTTTCTTCTCTTCTTGGCAAGAGACTGCCTTAGTAAAAAAAAAAAAAAAAAATTGGAATTTTACTGTTCCAAACATATGTTCCCATGGAAGGGGGCGGCACTCTGGGTTAGTCCCCCAACCTATGTGCAGACCTATCATACTAATTATTTTCACCATATTCAATCTGTACAGAAGCTGTTTAGATATAAAACAGTAGAGGGAAATATGTCAGACTGGTTAGATTACAATATTGTAGCTTGTGCGTCCCAGTTCATTCTAATCATCATCAGTTTAAATGAGGCATCTGCTATTTGTTGAGACTTTTAAGAGTGCTATTATGGGTGGCATTGCCAGTGGTATTTGTTAACTTCTATAGAATTCTCCTACACTCATTTTTATAACAGAAATCAAGTTTCTGCTTGCACAGTAAAAATATTTAGTTACATAAGACTATATTGTGTCATCATTCTGTATATAGGAAAGTGTGGGTGAAACAGTTCATTAATAGGGAGGAGACCATGTCACATTAAAAAATAAAATAACAATAAACCAAACACAAAGTTCCCCAATTCCATTAAGTTAAACATTAAATGACGCCACATAGTTAATGATAAATGGATGTCTTATTTTGTGAATAATTAATAGAATGGTAAACAAAGGAAAATGTTAATGCATAATACTGTATCAGAAGTTCTGTGCTAGTGACATGTGATACACTGGAAAAATCCCAATAATCTGTGCAATTGATCAGTCTGTCTACAAACCCTCGTAAAAATGATTGTTTGCTAGATTTTTCAAGATTATACCCAACATAAGTAGGGCTGCTTCTGATACAACAATCTATTTCTAATGAGGCTCAGGATACATGTCAGTTAATGTTAAATGTACAAAATGTGTGGATCTTCCTAGTGATTTCTGATGTTGTAATAAATGTCAAGAAGAAATTTTCGGGAACAAAAGTTGTGAGTGTAGATTGGTAGGAAAATATTGTAGGTTCAAGGTCAAACTTCCTTTTAAAATACAAATTTTGTCTTTTAAAATTTTATTTTGAGTGTGCAAGTGATCACATCAATGATTATTAGAAGTTTACAACTACTTTTCTTATTGTTTTGATTAAAAATAATTTAAAAGACCAATAAGACTGTTAGAAAAACAAATGAAAGCAAGAATATTAATGGGTTGATCTAATTGGTAAACACACAAAAGATGTCACATCAACCTATTTGTGTCAACATGTTAACATTGTGGTGATACGGTTTTCATGTACAGTCGGGCACAAATACTAAAATTAGCAATGCAAGATGTCTGTGTACTGACAGATTCAATCTCAGTGTATCTGATCCTTTTCAAATTCTTCATTTTGTCCTCTCCTCTCTTTTTACATCAGTTTGAAAGAGAACTTCAGAGAAGCATTAAGACACCACGGACATGCAAAGTTACCATAGTTGCATTTATTTGAAAACAGCAATCAGAATTTTTTTTCACCTGTGCTGTGATTCGTCAAAACTGATATTGTACATATTGTTTTTCCACTGAAAATCACAAAGTTACCCTCTTTATTTTTATTTATGTTTGTCTTTTATTATTTTTATTTGTTTCAATACAATGATTTGTGCTTTTGATACCTTAGTTTGAAAGACATGTTAATACAGTTAAGTGAATAGCAGGGACTACTGACAAAAATGTCAAAGGAGTCAGTTACATAGATCATATACACGCAATACAAAATACAGATATATGCACAAGAGTGCACTGGCTCCATAATCCAGTTCAGTTAGGTTGCTTCAACTCCCCAAAAAAAAAAAAAAATAATAATAATATTCCAATCCCAGTACTAAAAGTGAGATCATTTGGGATTCTTTAGGAAGGTTTAGAAAACATAAGGTGCATTTTAGGAGTTCTCAGTATTGGAGTTTTCATATGTACATAAAAAAAAAAAAAAAGTGTCTACGGACTGATGGCATGCCCCGTGACGAACTCCTTCAATGTGTGAATATGTATGGCTATGAGCGTATACAGAACCATAAGCATCCGATATTTACATCTGTTGGAATGTTCCCCATACTAATCATCAACAAGTCAAATACTTCAAGCAACATAATTCACAGAAGATCAAAATACCTTTCACATCTACCTCAGTAAGTGGTGGAGGAAATGCAGAAGTGCGAAAGTTGATTCACTTAATGCTTAACAGTTCTACGTTTAAAATGTGAACGGAGAAGTTACAACTAGTGTATCCTACCAGCCAATAGGAAAGAGAAGGGTACAAGCACTTAGAGCCAACTACCATACTGTATGTGGGTGTCATTCTAAAACATGTGCAGATATATCATTTTTCTGTATACTAGGTATAAACATTTACTTAAATTATATAGAATTCTAAATAAAGAGTTTACTGAGAAGTATATGCACACATACTTCTAAATATATAAAGCCATATTACATGTACATAATTTTTTGCTCTAATTATGCAATAGCAAAACCCATGCTTTACATAGAAAAAGGCATCCACAACATTAAGAAAAATGTACAATTTATGAAACATGATACAATAAATAGTATTATAGAATTGCTGCTGTACACAAAAGCCATTTCATTTCACACATATAAAAATACGTTTTAGTGCAACCTTACATGTATTGATACTTCACATCATTCAGACGAAAAGTGTCCAAAAAAGACGGTAAATCGCATTTATTATAAAGCAGGATACACAAAACTCAATATATATATATATATATATATTTACATGTCTTCGTGTTTAATGCTTATAAGAATATAAGCAAAAAGTAAAGAAAAGGCACACACATCTGTACATTTTTTAAAAGTACCAGACAAAGTCCATAAGCAATTTTGGTCAGGCTCATATATAAGTACACACACACACATGTTAATTCTTTGAAACTTTAAATAAGAAAGTAATTATAGTTGAGATAGCAAACCATGTTATAAAAGGCATGCTATTATACATATACATTAAAACCACTGAATCAGTTCACTTGTTTTTTTGTGTGTGCATGGATGTACTGTACATGTGTAAATATAAAATGTGTGAGCATAATTTACCACTCTCCCTTCGACCTTGTTCACCTGTTGTTAATAGCGTCTTTTAAATCTTTGCCTTTCTTTATGGTCGCTGGCCTCTCTCCACAGCCCTGTTGGCCAGACGCTTGCTCTGCCGTCTCTGTGTGGAATAGAGTAGGATGGCTTGCTGTGGGAGTCTTTGATGTGGCAGACACACTGTTCTCTGCTCTGGAGTGTAGGGGGTGACTGATCTCTGTGCTGCAATAGTGCTGCGCTCTCGACGCACAGTCTTGCTGAGCTGCGGGTGAATGAGATAATGTGTGCTGATGGTACGGATCAGTTGGAACCGTCAGTATCTCAGGATTTTCTTCTGAGGCAATGCACAGTGAGGCGATTGCCTTAGTGCACGTTTGGATGCACTCTTCCTGCTTGCTTTCCTTGTCGGATATGTCGGTGCTGTCGTCTCGTGACTTTTGTGAGTAAATTGATGGAGCCTTGGGAGACATGGATTTTTCGTGGGACTGAGGTGAGTCTTCTGGGCCTCTGCTGGTGGGCCTTCTACCCTCGGAAAGGTGGAAGGACACCTCACTGGTGCTGGACTCCTCCGAGGTGCTCTTCTGCAGGGTAAAGCGTGTGGGGTGGGCATGACTGGTGACAGAAGTGGGCACAGAATGGACCATCTGGATGCCGCCAATGGGTATCATGGAGAACGGAGTGCGGATCTGTTGCTGGGAATGCAAGGGAAGGTGGCTAAATAATCCTTGGTGGACGCTGGGGGCATCTGCACTTGCGGCATCCCCTTGAAGATGAGATGTCTTTTGCTGGTCCTAAACAGTTGAAAGATATAGTTTATTTACGTTAAGAAAATATTCCAGGAAAATCTTAAAGGCAGTGTTTAGACAAATCCTTGTGAAGCTAAATTCACCTTGGGTGATAAGATTGGCAAAGAATTCTTGAAATACTTGTCTGTTTTTCTGCTTATCGGGGGCTTGTTTCACAGTTATTTAAACAGGACCTCTTAGAAAGTTTGGAAAATTTAACAAGACCGCAAATACCACTAACAAAAACAACAGTTGCCAGTAAAAAGGGCCAAGCTTACATAATAGACATTGCTCGTTTATCTTATTATCCCCCTAACTTCATGGTAACAAGCCAGGTACCACAGAAACGAATTACATTACTGCATACACTGTATAGGCACTGCAGTTTTCCATTTTCTCCAGGGAGTTATAAATCAACTAGTATACAGTATAAATAGAAATACTCCATCCTGTTGTATGATGGCCATTTGTTAGTACAAATATTAACCGACTACCACTACAATTTACTTGTCCACAATTGCATGCATGTAAAATATCCATCCATTTGCACAGTGTAATTTTAAGGACGGGATATTGTTGCCTAGCCAGTGCACTGTTTACAGCTATATTAATTTTTATTTAAAATTTTATAAGTTACTGTTATAAGTTATAAAACAACTTACCACCTCCAGTTCTGCATGGCTTTTGGTCTTTTGGCTTAATGATATCATCTCTGCATGTGGGCTGGGGCTGTGCGCCAATGCACCGGTTTGATAATGGAGACTCCTCCTGGGGGACACAGGTCTGATCAAGCCCCTGCGGCTTCTCGGAGAAAGTCTGCCCGAGAGATCCCTTCCTGGTGATGTTGGCCGTCCTGTCTGGGAAATGGGAGAAAGATGTCCTCTTGGAGAAAGGTCCCTCCTCGGTGACAGATCCCTTCTGTAAGCATCCCGCCTTGGGGAGATATGCCTAAGGGGAGATGCTTCTCGCCTTGGTGACAAACGCCCACGTGGGGAGAGGTCCCTTCGAGGGGACAGATATCGTCTAGAGGAAGGTGAGCTTTCTCGCAGAGGGGAGGAATCACAGCCAGGTGAAGACAGACGGGAGCAGGAGAAGTCAAAGGAGGATGAGCTGTGTTCTGGAGAGAGAGCAAGCTCTTCATCCATAGAGCTAGGCACATCCAGTCTGTTTTTGTGATCTTCACCCAAAGCCCCTTGGAGGAGCCTCTGGTATTCAGCCATCTGGGCCTCTCCAACTTTCTCACTGGGTGCCATGAGTTGGGTGATCTGAATACTGGGCAGACTATTGAAATAAGTGAAAAGAGGCTGTTTGGAGACAGAGGCTTGAGGCTCTGGTGTGGGTTCCTGTGAAGCAGCAACTGCAGTGATGGAGAGTGATGGGATGGCACATGGCTGTGGGCTTGTGCTTCGAGAACGTGTCTTCGGCGTTGAATCACCATCATACTCGTCATCATCATCCTCATCTTCATCAACTTCATCACCATCCTCTTCAGCACCCTCTGAGTCATCAGCATCAGAGAATTGGTGTTCTGCCATTATCTCTGACATGCCAGTCTTTTTCGATGCTCTTTGGACCTCCTCGGTGTCTGGAAAAACGAGCAATAGCACATTTTCTCAACTGACTTTCACAGGTTAATCAACATTGTTTGAGGTGTTTTAATTGTGTTTAGTTTATTCCTAAATATCAGTTGGTCTAGAAAGGTTACTGGGTTTCATTGCCTTCCATTGATAGAACGTGATCAAATGGGCAAGATATTTTTTTTAGGTGTAATTTGGTTATTTTATTTAAAACTGGCAGTAGCAGTGTTCTGTTTTTAATTAGGCAATGGTGACTTTCACATTGGGCTTGTTTTCTGTTGTTCAAACCGTAGTTTGATTGTTACTGGCACCCCCTACTACACTGGTCTGGTTTCACACTCTCTTGATTCTGTCGAACCCCAGTGCATTTGTGGTCATCTTAAGTCATCGCAAATGGGCACAACGTATGACAGAAAACAGAACGTGGGTCAATATATTGTGTTTTTTATGAATTTGGTGCTCTTATGAGCAGCAGAGTAAACGATGTATGGGTTTACTGTATATGCGTCACATGAAGACGTCTATTTTGACGAGACAGCGGGATTATCATTCTTTTGCTGCTCTGTCATGCTTACATATTCACGCGAACTGCACTACAGTTCGGGTGCAATCAATCTCGGACCACCTCCTTCAGGTAATCTCCGGTTCAGTACCCCATTGCGCACCCACGTTCGCCTGACAGCTTTCACACTAGCCAAACATAGATTGCAGTATTGGCTTTTTTCAAGAAAATTTACCCAGAATCTGAAACATACCTGGCTCTTCTGTTTCCGCCTCATCCACAGATGTCACTGACACTCCAAGCTCTAAGCACTTTTTCATGTGAGCTTTTGACTTCATATGTTTTGTAAGGTTTCCTAAAAAAAAAAAAAAAAAAAAAAAAAAAAACATTTTAAAGTGTTTGAATTGCTTGCATTGGAATGGCCAAAATTATACCTAACCCTCAATTTATTCTGATTAAATAGTTTTAATTTTAACGTTTTATTCAGATTATTAAATTATGTTTTAAAATGTTTTGTGCACATTGGCATGTGTGTTATAACAATGTGTGTAAGTTATAACCAACCTTTTGTTTTAAAAGCAAAGTTGCAGAACTTGCAGACATATGGCCTGACATCTGTGTGTGTACGAATATGTTTCTTCAGCATGCTTGGCTTTTTACAGCGGATCCCACACTCCTCACAGATGTACTTTCCCCGGCCTCGGCCACGCACATAAACATAGTCTTCATTGGATTTGTACCTGAAATAAAAACAAGGAAAGGGTTATTTACATTCTTGTTTTAAAATATGAATATTGGTGAATGCTGATAAGGAAAGAAATCAAATAAAAAAGATCACATTATATATTTTGAGGGCATCATTCTTTTATGCTGTATCAATTTTTTTTCCTAACACATGATAATATTATATGGAGCTTTAAAATGCTTTAAAAAATAAATATACATACACACACACACACACACACACAAATTGTAGTCATAGACAGAGTTTAACTGATTTAGACATCACACCATTAAGTTTGTATGTTGATAAATGTTGATTTCCTCAGCTCCTAATATTTGTTTCCACACAGTATTTAACTTTTAATTGGATTTTAGGGAAGACCTTGTATAAAGAACACTTAGTTACATGTTCAAAAAATAACCACACATCTTCACATACCCTCCTTCAAAGATTTTGATGCGAGTAGGTTCAGCCTGCTTTGAAGAAGCTTCTTTTTCTCCATGGTCCTCTTTTCCTCTGTCTCTTAAGCTGATTCCCTTCATTTTCTTCCCAAACTTTCCAACATCTAACTGTATAAGCTCTGGCTTCAACTGGAAATGTAAACAAAAATGAGATGAATAATGAACCCTAAAACTGTAAGCATAAAACCTTAGCAACATAAGATGGTCTGTGCATTTTCTTGTAGAGTTGTGATGGTGAGGAAATTGTCCCCCCAGTTAATCGACAACACCAACATAAGTGTGACAACACCGGTAATACTGGTATCACCATGGGGGCGGGGGCTTTCCCTCTTTTTCTCGCTTTCCTTCGCTTTTAAACAGCTTGTAAAAGCAGTGTGCATTTTACTTTCACTTTCAAATAACGACGATTCGGAGTAAAGCAATTTTTGTTTTTAGTTTGTTTGAATTTCCCCTCTTTTCCTCGCTTTCCTTCACTTTTAAATGGATTTAAAAAATTTAATTAGAGGCAGTTCAATCGTCAATTGCTTGAATGCAAGAACAAAATTAAACGTCAAATTCACTTTAGCCTATCTATTAAATATAGAACTTTTATTAACAAAACAAATAAAAATACACCATGCAATAGGGCAGGCTTTGCCTAATATAAAATAACAAATAACTTACATAAAGTTTAAATGGGTATTCAAAACTGGCAATGGGTAGTAGGAAATAGTAAACATATAAATAAGAAACGTAGAATGTTTAGTAGCAAAACAAGTAAGAAAGCTTGGAGGCATGGCATACACCTTAATGTCAAATAAAATAAATAAATGAAACAAAGTTTGAATAAACTAAAAATCAACAAACCAACTAAATAGGAAACAAATGTTTAAAAACAAACCACGCTTAAATGTTTACACCGCAGCAGCGATCGCAGCAGCCCTCCTGTTAAGCCCTCCTTGTGTGAAGAACGAAGAGTGTAAAGACCATCGACTCTACCGTGCGACTCCACCGGGCAGGGACACCGGCAAGGGACATAAGTATTGTTTTGATTAATCCCTTTTTCATTCTACTTGTTTCACTTCTGTTTCAGTGTTAATAACCAATTCTTATTATGTATTTCCAGATCGCTGATTTCCACACTTTGCTTGCCTCTTTTGATCTCAACCGAGTGTCAACTACTGCTACTCACAAATCAGGCAACCAACTGGACCTCATTTATACATGACACTGCCCCACTGATCATGTACTGGTTACTCCACAGCACACCTCGGATCACTTCCTCCTCACCCTTAAGCTCAACATGGTCCCTGACACATCATTTACCCCTCCACATGTCATCTTTCGACGTAACCTATGCTCACTCTCACCCTCCCGGCTATGGTTTCATATTCACTTCCTTCCCCTAAACTGTTAGCATCTTTGGATGCTAACAGTGCTACTGATACTTTCTGCTCCACTCTTACTTCTTGTTTAGACACTGTTTGCCCCTTGTCTTCCAGGCCAGCCCGTACCACCCCTTCTGCCCTTGGTTATCTGATGTTCTACGCGAATACCCTTCTAAGCTTAGAGCTGCTGAAAGGGTGTGACGCAAATCCTAAAATACTACTGACCTTAATATGTATCAGTCACTCTTCTCTTCCTTCCCTGCTAATGTCTCCACTACTAAAATGACATACTACCATAAAAACAATTCATCTAACTCTCGCATGCTTTTTAAAACATTTTCCTCACTCCTTTGTCCTCCTCCTCCCCCTCCTGCTTCATCTCTAATAGCTGACGACTTTGCCACATTTTTCATTAATATAATTAAAAACATCAGTGCACAATTTTCCACACCACAATCCATCAAGCTCATATAACCAACAAACAAACACGCATGCATATCATTCTCTTCACTCTCTGAGGCAGAGAGTCTCCAAACTCATCCTTTCTAATCATCCTACTACTGGTCCACTTGATCCTATTCCATCTAATCTCCTTCAAGCCATTTCACTAGTTCACGCTTACATATAATTAGCTGAGGTATGGTATGCGTATTTGGCGTGCTGTCCGGGGAAGGGCTCCGAGCTCGGGAATTGCCCGAACCTAGAGTACCCCCCCTTCCCCGTATATTGTAAAGTGAACTTGAAGTGAGGAGATGGGGTGGAGGAGGGATGCTGATAAACCGTCAATGGATAGAGGTAAGTCAGCGATATTTATACTGTGGGATTGATTACTTGATTGTGGTCCACCTGTGATGATTAGGCTAAGTATCTGACGCGCTCCTCCCGAATCTTCATTGATAATTACATTTCTCCTGCACTTGTACCTGCACTCACTCACATCATTAACGCATCCCTCCACACTGGTGTTTTTCCCTCATCATTTAGACAGGCTCGTATAACTCTACTACTTAAGAAACCCACCCTCAACCTATCTCTTTTAGAGAACTACAGACCAGTTTCCCTTCTTCCTTTCATTGCAAAAAGACTTGAACGTTACTTACTAACTTACTAACTACTTGTCAACCCTACTGGCAAAGAGCATCTCAGGAACGCACTCCAGTGGTTCGAGTCTTACCTATCAGATAGGTCATTCAAAGTATCTTGGATAGCTGAGGTGTCCAAGTCACAACATCTAACTACTGGAGTGCATCAGGGCTCAGTTCTTGGACCACTTCTCGTCTCCGTCTACATGGCATCGTTAGGTTCTATCATTCAGAAACATGGCTTTTCAAACCACTGCTGTGCTGATGACACTCAACTCTACCTCTCATTCCATCCAGATGATCCGACGGTAGCTACTCGCATCTCAGCTTGTCTAACAGGCATTTCTTGCTGGATGAAGGACCATCAGAACTACTTGTGGTTCCAGCAAACCCATCGTTTCATCACAATTTCACCATCAAGTTAGGCACGTCAACCATAACTCCTTCCAAAACAGCCAGAAACCTTGGGGTTATGATTAATGATCAGCTGACTTTCTCAGACCACATTGCTAAAACTGTCTGGTCCTGCAGATTTGCTTTATTCAACATTAAGAAAATCAGCCCCTTTCTTTTGGAACATGCTGCACAACTCATTGTTCAAGTTCTTGTTCTGTTCAGACTGGACTATTGCAATGCTCTCTTGGCAGGTCTTCCAGCCAGTTCTATCAAACCTTTACAATTAATCCAGAATGCGGCAGCAAGATATATTTTTAATGAGCCGAAAAGAACACGTCCCACCACTGTTTATCAATTTGCACTGGCTACCAATAGCTGCTCGCATAAAATTCGAGGCATTGATGTTTGCCTACAAAACCACCACTGGCTCTGCACCCATTTACTTAAATTTATTACTTTAAACTTATGTGCCCTCTAGAAGCTTGCATTCTGCAAGTGAACGTCGTTTGATTGTGCCATCCAAAAAGAAGCACAAAGTCACTTTTACAGCTTTTTTAATTAACTGTTCCCTCCTGGTCGAATGGCCTGCCCAACTCAATCCGAGCAGCTGAGTCCTTAGCCATCTTCAAGAATCTGCTTAAAACCCATCTCCTCCATCTTTATTTTACCCTCTAACTTTAGCACTCATTATTATAACTCTATTCTTTAAATAAAAGAAAAAAAAATCTACCTTTCTAATCTTTTCGTATACTATTTTCTTTTAATTTATTATACAATTATAAAAAAGACCTCTAACACTAGCTAGCTATATTCTTTTTATTTTCTATCCATTTTCTTTTTATTTATTATATTATTTAAAAGCCCTTGCTACGTGTACTATGTTTAATCTAATTGAGACTTGTTATAGCACTTATATATCATTGTTTTTGAGGGCTTCCATTGTTCTCATTTGTAAGTTGTTTTGGATAAAAGCATCTGCTAAATGACTAAATGTAATTGTAAATGTAAAAAAACTTCCAAAATCAACTTAAAAAAATGGCAAAAGTACACAGGCTTTTCAAAATCCAAAATATTGGCAAACAAGTGCTTTTGTAATTCGTTTAGAAAATCATCCTGGCATCATCTTGTCTGTCTCAACTCACTCTTCTCGTCAGTCAGCTTGACAAGACTGTCCTTCTGCATGCTGTATTGAGCAGCCGCGTTCAGTTCTTAATTTTAGTGTCTGCTCTTTTACTGAACTAAATGATTTTTATTACTACAAAAAATCAAAAAGACGGTGAGGGTCGGTGCTGCGATGGGCAAGTGACGTAAACGGTGTTGTGGCTTAACACTAGTATCACCGTCAACACCATCTATTGCGGCAAGCCTATTTTCTTGGTCATTTTTTATTATTTTAATCATTTGAGAAATTAAAAAATGAGCAAAAGGCAACTTTTATGTTTCAACATTAACAACAAGAACAATAACAACAACAACAACAACAACAACAACAATAATAATAATACTACAATGGTCTGCTTTCTCTAACATTCTATGTGAGAAATAACAGAACAAGGATTCTTTACATTAACTTGTTTCTTTATATTTATATAGTGTCTTTAAGTTGTGGTCACCCAAACCAAAGTGAACCATAGTGAACTTATGCATATCTTGCTAACAAATATATTGAATTACATAAATTCACAATTTGCAAGAGGGAAATTGAGCTTTAATAATATTTATAATTTAATATTTAATGTATTTTTTACAATATATATTATATTCTATCTATATAAATTACTATTAATACCTGAATTTTTCTGAAATAAATATTTATTGACACAAATCAATGGAATTAAATGCATATTTTTATTTGTAAATATTGTTCTTTTGAATTTAATTTGAATATTTTAGGAACAGTCAAGAATACCTGCTCAAACTTCTGTTTCCACCGAAGGGATGAAACAAGTTTTCCAGTGCCAGGTTGATACATAGCAGCCATTGTATACATCTCTGTGTTCTTCCTCTGTTTGGACCGCAGAAGTGCCAAGGTGGCCTTGGTGCTGAGGTTGAGTGGGTTGGGGTTGTAGGAGCTGACGCACCAAGAACCATACACAGAGGTTAGGGGAGTTGTGTGTGCGTAATTTGGCTTGGTATAATTTAGGAAGCACCAGCTGACACTGGTTGGTGTGCGAAGACTTGGGAATTGAAAAAACTGATGAACATCTGCCAGGTCAGTTAGCAGAAGAGTGCTACCAACAACTCCACCACCCTGATTGGCAGCTAGCTGCACCAGCATGTTTACTGGAAACTTGTTACCAATGTTCTGCTTAGATTCTTCTTGAGTTTCGCTCGAGGAGATTACTGATTGTGGGCTTGAGTTTGCCTCTGGGGTAGACTCATCAACATCAAGCTCTTCTGGGGAATCTGGTCTGCTAGCCACATTCGTAATAATTTGCAAGGGTGGAATGAAGTTGTCTTTTGGTGGCACATCAGGTAAATGAGGTGCAGATGGGTACCCAAGGAATTTAGATGACAAGAAATCAGTTGGTGGAGATGAGGACATCCTCTCTTGTTCATCTATGGAGTCATCTCTCTTTGAAAATTCAGGTTTGGGGGACTTATCTTTTGGTGCACTGGAATTGCTCAGCTCAACTGCACTAAGCTCTTTTACTATCTGGCCATACATCTTTTCTTCCTTGACCCGTTTCTGTTGTTTGGTTTCAATAAAAAGCTCAAGACTGCTAGCTGGTGACAACATTCTCTTACTCCCCCCAATACTAGATGACGCATCTGTAGTAGAGATAGTTCCTGATGTCAAAGACAAAGGAATTCCTGTATTAATGCTCCCGGGTAAATATTCAGGTACTTTCCATATTGGAATATTTAAAGACCCTTCTGAATGTCCTAATATTTTGGATAAATTGATGCCTACATGGTGCTTTGATGCAGTGTCTGCTAGAGAAACAGTCGACACACTGTCTGTGCATAAAACCCTGATAGAAGTTGTGCTCTGAGAATGAGTGACGAGGAGTTGTGAAACACTTGTATACATAACACTACCATAAGATGGCACATTTGTTTGGATCCTGACTGGTACCACCATTCCAGGGAATGATGGTTGTGAACCTACGTTTTGAGTGGCAAAGATAGGCTGAACTTGTTGTAACAAGCTAGTAGTAAGCACTTTAGATGACAAGACCCCAAGTTGCTGTGGGGAGGCTCTTGAGGGATATGGATAGTTGTGACTTGCCCCATCAGTTTTTGAGTCTGTTTTCACCTGAATTTGATGAGAAGGTTGGTATGGTTTTTGTAGCATGGGCTGTAGATTTGGCTGTTTGATATGTAGTTTCTGTAACTGTTGTGTCTGGAACTGCAGGTGCTGCTTGTTTCTTTGTGTTGATTCAGGATGCCAGAACATTGGCTGAAATGGCAAGAAAGGTGAAGATGGCAGGTTGCTCTGAAGTGAAGAGTGCTGAATTATATCCTGGGTCATGTGCTCATGCACTGAATGCTCACTATCTGATGAAAGCTGTGCAGGCAAACGAGTAGCATTCTGGAAATGATCCTCAGGTAGACTGTCCTCACTGATGCTTTGTTGCAGCAAGTGATGTGATCCAAGAACTGACTGTGTACCTCTTTTGGGTCTTGCCAAATCGCTGGTTACACAATAGGATGTACCAATTAAAGCAGCTTGAGAAACATGCTCCGAATGCTCTTGTTTTATATTTAATTCTAAGATTGGCTCTTGAACCACTACTTCAGGATAGACACTGAGAGATGCCTGTCTAACAAGGTAACCTCTTCTACGCTCCTTCATAGCTGAAGCACTTGCATAAACTTCTCCTTGTCTTGAACCGGTTGAAAGACTTCCATAATCAAATGACTTACTACGTATTTCTGGTACTTCAGTGGGTAAAGCACAGGGTGCCTGCTCTGATGATGAGCGTCGCATCTCTCTTTGATGATGGCCTGGTATAGACAGAGAATGGCCACTGCCTGGAACAGTTAAGAACTCAGACTGCTTAGTAAAGTCATCTTGCTTAGTTGGGGATAAAGATTTGATGCTTTCCTCTCTATCAAATGACATTGAAAAGCTTGAGCTATGAGATAAGTTACTTTCTTGACTAGGGCTTCTTGAAAGGCTATTACAAGTGGACTCAAAGCTCGACTCCCCAGAAGAGTGTTCCATATCTGCAAGACGCAGACGTTTCTTCTTTGGGGGCAGCTTCTCTGCAGGAAGCTGGGACAATGTTTCACTCCTTTGTGGCCACTGAAATTCCTCAACATGTTTCTCTAGTTCTTTTGCTGGTACTTCAGGTTCTTTTTCTGGTTTGTCAGGCTCTTCTGTAACTCGTATTTCAGGCACTTGAATATTGGGTTGTCTTACAAGTTTGTGGGGCATATGATACAATGGGTTAGAAGAGAAAGATCCTTGTTCATTGTCACCCTGCTGCTGTTCCATGCTTTCTGATCTATGATGAGATTCAGGGCTCTGCACATCATCAATGTTTTCTGAGTCTGATTGCTCAGAATGATGTCCAGCATGCTTATCTGGCTGATAAAATGGATGGTCAATTGATTCAGTCTTCTCAAATGAGTTTGGCCTGCTCAGCGAATTAGTATGTTGAATGACAGATATTACATTACCAGCAGTCTTCGTGTCTGAATCTTGAACAAGTACAATGTCATCTGGAGTCATACATGAGCCTCTGTCAAAACTGTTTGATGGGCTATGTGCTCTAAACATGGATCCCTTACTAGCAGGAACAGCCTTGGCAGAATCTTGACTTCCTTGTCTTAGCTCATAATCCCCTGTCATTTCAGTTGAGCCACTTCGACTGCTATCATCTTGTCCAAGGCAATCTTCCTCTTCACCCACACTCTTTTTCATGCGCCGTTTTCTTGTGGTAAACTCTGTCATTCCCACCTTTGTACCATATGAACCGTATGCTGTGCGTACTTCTGGGCAAGCCATCTCTGACACAGAGCCTTTAAATTCTGGCATCAGAGGCCCTCTCTCTCCCATTTTCAAACTTGAGTTTGGTGCTGTGATTTTCCCATAGTTCTCTGATTCTCCATGACCTTCTTGGGCAGAGTGTTCAAAGGCGGCCTGCCTCCTTAATCTTTTTAGACCCGCAGCTCCTCCATAAAATACGTCATCTTGGGTCATCATCTCATCAAATGAGTGACTCCCTCTTAGACTTGGTGGGACATTGAGGTTGGTTGGGGAAGGTGTTGGCATTGAGTTGCTTCTAATAAGTGGCCCTGAATCAGAGGGTGCTTCCAGAAGACTTGTGTTAGTTTGGCAAGAGCCAGCATGATAATGCTTTGGGTCACATCCAGCAATTAATTGTGATTCTGCACAATCACTTTGATAAAATACATGACCCTCTGATATCTTTCCCATGGCTAACTCCTGCATGGCACTAGACTTTTTGATATTAGTGTCTTGACTAGCAATAGCTACCATCCCAACTGTGATTGATTGTCTGGATCTGGAGTTGGTTCTGTGGTACCAAGTCCTTCCAAACATTATCTCTTCATATGTCTTTGCATTGGTGTTGGGTGGGCTTATTTGCTGTTCAGCACTCTCTGAGCGTGAAAAATAACCAGAATCAGTACTACCTTTGCTGTGGGGGCTCAAGAGATTTTGAGACTGCTCTAAATCTTGGTCCTTTTTCTCAGTGAGTCTTAAGGCAAGTCTCCGTTTAACCGTATGTGACTCATCTCCTCTGCCCATCTGTCCACCAATAACCGAACCTTTAATGTCTGTAAACTGGGGACACTCTGTGGCAGGTGATGGTACCCCTTGCTTTGGAACAATTAAAATAGGCACTTTCATAGATGCCACAGAAAATTCCTCTGCTGGATCTGCATATGCTGGTCCTCTTTCCATTGGGCTCTTGTCAGACTCAAATGATATCTGTGGGCTCCGTTTTTCAGGAAACATTGCACCTTCTGCAGTTTCTTCATCAGTGTCAGTGCTTTGTTCACCATCAGAGTGTGCCTCTGCTTCCCCAACTGAAGATGCTTGATCAGTGTCTGTTCGAGTTGCTAACTCAGAGAATGGAACAAGTCCTGCTTTGATAGCATGAGCATGAGATTTTCTATGTTTATACAAATTGCTCTTGGTTTTAAATGAGAAACCACATGGAACACAGGGATAAGGACGCTCCCCTGTGTGGGACCGGATGTGTTTTTTAAGCACACTGGGTTTAGCACATGCCCTGCCACAGTAGTGACATATGTACTTTCCTGGCTTCTTGGGTTTTTGTTCCTTCTTATGACTTTCTTCTGGCTGCTCAGGTCCAGATTGGGAAAACTGGCCAAAACCAGTTGGAGACTTCTGACGGGGAAATACTCCATGAGAGCGGGAGTGTACAGTAAACATATCATCTGGTGGCAGAGATTGCATTTGACCAGAGAAAGTCCAGGCATGGGCCTCCAACCCAGGTTGTGGCTTTGTACCACCAAGGAAAGGCTCCTGCGGGTATGAATGTGGCAACTGGTAGGAGTAAGGCAGAGGGAAGACCTGTTGAAACTGGCTTTCATGTGATGAATGTGTCACTCCAGATGACATCAGCTTTCCAGAGCTAAACTTCTGAGTGGAGCTAGCAAGGCTTGTCCCACTTGTAAGACTTTGTTCACGATGCATGTGTCTTTTAACATCTGGATCTGTGAAGGTATTTCTTTTCGATCCAGCAGAGGGCTCAGACACCCATTTTCTTTGTAAGGGGTTCTTTTCCCGTTGCTCCTTGGTGCATTTTTGGCCAACAGGAGGTTCGTGTGTCTCCATTTTTTTCTTGGTACTTCAATGGGGTTTCTTAAGATGTTTGCTAAATTTCATTCATGCAAGCTGTCATGCTAGATGAGTTACTTAAGTGACTCCTAAATAAAAGGTCCTTCCACTTTCATAGTTCAAGTGTTGCTCCACTTTAAAATGTAAATGATGTCCCTCTTTGACAATCAGGTCAGTATCTTTCCATCACTCATTTACACAGTCCATTCATTTTTTGTTTCATCCAAGCTTGTTCCTTTTCTATTTGACGTCTTGTTTCAGTATCTATAAGAGATAAAAAAATAAAGTAAATATAAGTTTAAAGATTGTTTTTAGACAAGGATTGTTGTTCTACATGTATTAAAGAAAATACGGAATATTTAACATTACTACCTAAAAATATTTTAAAAGCTAATGTCTAATAAAGCTGTCGAAAAAACTCAGTTGATCATGTGACTCTGTTGCTGGTTGCTCATCATACTTCAATTACAGCTTGCTTTCTTGTTTTATTTCCTTCAGTTTATTTCTTTCATCTAGGCAGCTGCACAGCTGTGTACCTCTCGCCTAGCAAGTGTGTCAAGAGTTTTCAATGAAGTGATGCAGAGGAGCTACCACCTCCCTCTGCTCATGAGTCATCATTAACAACCTTGCCCACTCATTTCCTAAAGAGACACAAACATATAAAAATAGCCCAAGGAATGCAAATGACATTCTACGTAGTGTGTGTGGGTGTTTAAAGGGCAAATTCTAAGCATTTTCTTCCTTAAGAGTTTTGGGTTTTTCAATGCTTTTAAAAACATTAACACTGTGAACACTTAAAGACAAAGGTAGGAGAAGTACAGACCAAAATAAAGCCTAAAGGTACAGTATGTACTCAAAGCAATAAATAGAACATGAACGTGTTTGTAAAGGGAAGGTACTGAACTCTCTGTGATGTGTATCTTAATCTTAGGCTCATTCTGATTGCAACAGACAGCATTGCCTGAGTATGAGTGAGGAAACTGTGTGATGCTGATGTCTTGAAAGCAATGTGAGCACTAAAAATAGCAGGGCAGAAAAACCACGGGTATTTATAGCACTTGAAACATCAACTTTTGGTTCATTTTGTTTTCATAATTCTTCCATGCCTGACAGAGGAAAGTATGTGTTCACAAACCGAGGCAAACTATGAGTTGAACTTCCCAGTTGCTGTTGCACTTAAGCAGCCATTTAAAATGTAGGCAGTGTTTCCTATAGCACAACATGCACATTTGCACAGCAAACTTTCTTCCCAATTCTGTAAATTAGTGAGGCTTTTAGAAAGCAATCACAGATACATTTCTATAAAAAAAACTACAATGTAGTTTCAAGATAATCCTGATACTTCTATAAGGTTCATAGATTTTTCTTTTGCTATCTGATTAACATGTCATAGACTCCAGCAGTTATTATACGCTGCTGTCACTTTAAGACCTACTCCATGGAGGCAATATATTGATCCATTTTACCCCATGCACTTTATTCTCTCATTCATGCACGTTTCTTTACCACCCTCACGTGATGATACATTTAAGCAGTACTGGGCTGTGTGGTTATTTACACCTACCACAATATAAACAGTAGCAAAAACTGTACCGATAGACACTTTGTACTGTTGCCATGAATGATGCATTTCATCATGCCATCTAGCCATGTTGCTAATGCTTTTCCCTGCTCTTTTCTTGCCTTTCATGACATGATGGGCTTTTGGGTTGTGAGATACTGCATCTGCTTAATGAATTGCATAACCTATGTTTTTAAGGGAGGTTAAAAATACTTAGAATCCCATCTTTAGAGGCAAATGGATGTGCTTATAAAATTGAGAGTGCATGTGTGGGACAAACTGTGAAGAGGATAAGAGCAGTACCTCCATTCACAGCAAATCCATCAGAATTTGCAATAGAATTACTATGTCATCATATTACATAAACCAAAAGAGGTTACAAGAATCTTATATGGCATGAAGTACCTGTGCTCCCTGCCACTGTTAAAAAGTGAATCTACACTATGTACTGTTCTACAGACATAGTTCAAAACATATTTTTCAACCACCCCATAGTAGATGGTTATGAAACTTGTTTATGCCCAAAGATTATTGTGATCCTTGCATGGCTGAGATCAGTATGCTGCTGTCTGGTGTCCCACTCATTTTCCTGCCCCATTTCACCACACAAAGTGTAGGAGGTTCTTAGCCTGGGGCCATAGCAAGTCCTCCATGCTGGATGCACAATATCGGTATAATAAAGAACATAAATACTTTTATAAGGATGCCTGCTCATGAATAAAAATACACCACCTAATCTAAAGCAAGGATTATGCATTTTACAGTTCTGCTGTCAGATTCCAGTGAGAGGATTAACAGCAGTCTTCTCAAAGTCTGTTTGTCAATGAATGCTACACGGTGCAGCAGTCCTAAAAAGATTTGGAGAAGCATTATGTCACATTCTAAGCTATTTGGACATCCTTTTCACTTGAAAGGAGACTCCCTGTCTTTTTAAGGTGCTATCACTTTTAAAGCCATTTTGCAGTGGAAATGCCTAACAAATAAATATATAAATGAATGACTAAATCAAGAATAAAACAGAAGTAGACCTGGAAAAAGTACTTTTTTTTTGCCAAGGTATGTTCTTGAAATATTCTGAGTCATGCTCTTTAACACTGTGATTATCAGCTGCCTGGCTGCCTAACTCCCGCTACATTTACAGGGTTACAGAAATATACAACTAGGGTAATTCAGTCTTATGGTGTGATCTGTTGGTTCAAGCACAAAGATCAGCAACTACAGTAGTGTAAATGACT
Organism: Carassius gibelio; assembly: GCF_023724105.1. Classification (NCBI taxonomy): domain Eukaryota; kingdom Metazoa; phylum Chordata; class Actinopteri; order Cypriniformes; family Cyprinidae; genus Carassius; species Carassius gibelio. The sequence goes on from NC_068390.1 coordinate 21,786,821, forward strand.
CAGAAAGAATTAGTTGATATGTATGTGACTGTAGTTTGCATACTTAAGCTAATGGACTCCTTGGATCCAAACCGTGATACTAGATCATGTAGCTCACTGAGGTGCACCTGGGCACACCGGGTAGTATGTTCCGGAGATTGGGTTCCGCCTTTTGTTTGCTCCCTCATGAGTCATGACATCACAGCTATGATGCTGGGGAGGTACACAACCCAGATCTCATTTCTCTGAGTCCAAGTGGCACAATTTTTTGTCTCTTATAGGACAGACACTGAATAATTCAACACAAAGCCAATTGTTTAAATTCAGTGGTTATACAGGATATAATGACAAATTCCTACCGTTAAAACAATTGTGGTCAATTACTCAAACTTTATTTTGCACCTTGTGCATAGAGGTGCATCTAAATTTTGCTTACACCTTGCTTGGTTGTCTCAAGAGAAACTTTACTGCCATGAGGGAATTTCAAGTGTGCACGAATACCACTACTCTTGTAGAGGAGGAGAGGTTGTGGAGTTGATTTTCCATTGTCCTTGTTCCAACTATCCCAACTCATTAGTGATGGAGTTAACTTTTACTACTCCAACTGGCTTTATCATCTGGCACAGAGAAGATGAGAACAAGTCTGAAAATAGACTGAAGTAAGGAAATCACAATAAAGTCTTCTGTTTTAAAGGAATTGGCACATGTCTATTCAAAGCAATTATTCAAGAAACCATAACTCTATGTGGGAAGGATCTCAATAGCTGTTCTTTTATTTAAGTTACTATAACTACGTGGAAAAAGGCACTTCTGTTCAATCAAATACAGGACATTTCTGAGACAATCCTGAATTATGGCACACTAATACTATACTCACATGACCTTTTCCTTCACTTACTCAGGACTTTTGTCTTTGCAGTTTATCTCAGCTCCCTGCAAGATTTACCTTTTGCTCATCCAGCAACTTTTACGGTGTGATTTTGGTCTGTGTTAGCAGGACTGGAGGATGTATCACCAAAAATGTATGTGAGTCAGCCCCCTGGAGTGTCATACTGACTCCTCATTAAGAATCTAAAGTTGAATCTTGGGCACGACTCATCCAGCTCCACATCCAGCTGGGTTAGAGGCCAGTGCAGAGAGACAGGCCTGCTAGAATCATGTCCAGATGGTCAGCGGATGAGAGTTCTACACATCAGCAATATCACAATCACATTCCAAGGACACCAGACTTCCATAATTCACTATTAAACAATAGTAACAATGCTTTCAAAGGCTTCAGAAATGAGGAAATAGGAGGATTGATAGGAGTTCATGAAAAGACAGCAGTTCTGACAGATAAACCAGTCTTTTAAAGCTATACGGAGAAGAGGAAAAAGCCATTAATGCAAAGGGAAGTATTTTTAACACTTGGTACAGGAGAGCCTTAGCATTTGTGTGTGTGCTGGAGAGAGAAAGCTTGCGTGGGAAGCATCTACAGCCATCTCGAGATGGGGTGAGGAGAGTGGGTGACTGTTCCTGTGTGGGTGGGGAAGGCATGGATACGATGCAGGGTTATGGTGTTGATGAATTGCGTTATAAAAGGGGCTTCAGTTACACAACCTAGCCCAGCCCATCCAATTCTCTGCCTGTGTGGGCCGAGATGGATGGCAGAGCTGCTGTGATCCATGCGCAGCCGGAAACGAGGTGCATACAACCCCTTCAAGACATTTGGTCGAATGCGTAATTATCTAGCAGCTGTGATGCCAGCAACTCATTGAGAGCAAGAGAGTGAATGTACCAGAAAAATCAAGCATAAACAGACTCACATTCATGGAAATGATGGGCAATTCTTTCATAAGGACAATATCATGGCATAAAGAAGAGTGAGAAAACACTTGCGTGCTCTGATTAATACAGCAGCGGAAAGGACACATTATCCATTAGCTTGTCATTATAATCATATCAATGGTGATTATTTAAATAACATCATCTCTCCAGACGGCTGCTCTCTCAACAAATTGCTATGCGCTAAAATTTGACTGTGCCTTGACATCAACCATTAAATAAGACATTAGCACTCCTCAGTTTGGGAAATGTTGCAATTTATCTTGATGAACCGTAACCGCAGTTAAGATAGTGCCCAGTTATTATGTCTACAGTTTATGTCCTAATAATGAAAAAGCTACAGATATCTATTTCTACAGGTGCATCTCAATAAATTAGAATTTCAAGGAAAAGTCCATTTGTTTCAGTAATTCAACATAAATTATGAAACTTGTGTATTAAAATAATTCAATGCACACAGACTGAAGTAGTTTAAGTGTTTGGTTCTTTTAATTGTGATGATTTTGACTCACATTTAACAAAAACCCACCAATCAACCAATTAGAATATGGTGAAATGCCAGTCAGCTAACCAACTCAAAACACCTGCAAAGGTTTCCTGAGCATCGGTCTCTCAGTTTGGTTCACTAGGCTACACAATCATGGGGAAGACTGCTGATCTGACAGTTGTCTAGAAGACAATCATTGACACACAAACATTCATTGCCAAAGAAACTGGCTGTTCAAAGAGTGCTGTATCCAAGCATGTTAACAGAAAGTTGAGTGAAAGGGAAAAGTGTGGAAGAAAAAGATGTACAACCAACCGAGAGAACTGCAGCCTTATGAGGATTGTCAAGCAAGATCTATTCAAGAATTTTAATGAACTTCACAAGGAATGCACTGAGGCATGCATCAAGGAATTTGGCTACAGTTTTCGTATTCCTCGTCAAGCCACTCCTGAACCACAGACAACATCAGATGTGTCTTACCTGGGCTGAGGAGTAAAAGAACTGGACTGTTGCCCAGTGGTCCAAAGTTCTCTTTTCAGATAAGAGCCAGTTTTGTATTTCATTTGGAAACCAAAGTCCTAGAGTCTGGATGAAAGGTGGAGAAGATCATAGCTCAAGTTGCTTGAAGTCCAGTGTTAAGTTTCCACAATCTGTGATGATTTGGGGTGCAATGTCATCTGCTGGTGTTGGTCGATGTGTTTTTTTGAAAACAAAGTAACTGCACCCGTTTACCAAGAAATTTTGGAGCACTTCATGCGTCCTTCTGCTGACAAGCTTTTTGAAGATGCTGATTTCATTTTCCAGTAGGATTTGGCACCTGCCCACACTGCCAAAAGCACCAAAAGTTGGTTAAATGACCATGGTGTTGCTGTGCTTGACTGGCCAGCAAACTCACCAGACCTGAAACCCATAGAGAATCTATGGGCTATTGTCAAGAGGAAAATGAGAAACGAGAACAAAAATGCAGATGAGCTGAAGGCCACGGTCAAAGAAACCTGGGCTTCCACACCACCTCAGCAGTGCCACAAACTGATCACCTCCATGCCACACTGAATTAAAGCAGAAATTAAAGCAAAGGGAGACCCTACCAAGTATTGAGTACATGTACAGTAAATTAACATACTTTCCATAAGGAACTTTTTTTTAAATTGGTCTTATGAATTATTCTAATTTATTGAGATTTAGTGGGTTTTCGCTAAATGTGAGCCAAAATCATCAAATTAAAAGAACCAAAGACTTAAAACTACTTCAGTCTGTGTGTATTGAATTTATTTAATACACAAGTTTCAATTTTTTTTTAGTTGAATTACTGAAATGAATGAACTTTTCCACGACATTCTAATTTATTGAGATGCACCTGTCCAAGCCACCAGCCATTTGAAGGGTCTGATGGGAAGCCCTGAGTAAACCAAGCATCAGTTCTATCCCTCTTCTTTCTGTCACAGAAGGTCTACAGTGGGACGGTTCCATGATCGAAGTCCTGTTGTTGGTGACGGGTCAAAAGGCATTGCATGCTGATAGAAAACACAACAGCTATTAAGGAGAGAAAAAAAACCCTTTCAACATGAGGTCATGTCTAATTTAACTGCCACACTGAAAGGCCAAGCACTATCCCCCCAGCACAAGATACGGTTATCAATCAAATAAGTGACTGGACCGGCCACTGGAGAAAAGCGGGGTCTGGAAGGAAAAATGTACCCCAGTCTGGGATAGAGGTCTGGCCTGGGACTCTGAGGCACACTAGCAGTCCAATATGGGGCAGAGCAGTGTAATTACAGGATGGCTCGATAATTTAAAACAGCAAAGATGAAAACATTCTCTGTGAATAACCCATTCCCAAATCAAGAGCTGCATATTTGTGGACTGGTGCAATGCAGGAAAACGATAGGGAAAAGATCATCAGCATCATGTATAGGACATTAGATGGATTTATGACACATTCCTGGAGGCGGTGTATAAAAACATGCCCGCCTTGTGGACTGTGGGAGGGAACATGCGATTTGACACTAAATCTTCCTGTAGGTGCCACTGCTTAGATTGTTTAGTGAAGCGCCAACAATCCTAGGGGTTTTTCAGACTCCACAGCTGTATCTGTTTTAATGTACATGTTTCCATTTAGCCTTGGCTTAAACACAAACACTGCCCTATGGAAGAAAAGACAGGGATAAAAAAAAAAGTGAAAAACAGGGCTTAAACAGGGTTGGTCTTAATTGTCGATGGAAAAATTGTCATATTTTCCACCGGGTAAGCTTGAAACCATTACAAGCTAGCCTTCATTAAATTTTCCACAACATTTTACAGAAATGTCAGGACTGATTAATTGTCTTTCTTACTGGTTCCCCACTTACAACATTATGCTTCATTGAAATTATATCCTTTTTTTCACTTCCTCTAAACTGCATTAGAACCTAATGAGGTTGACTGAACCACGTAAACATAAAACCTGTGGCCAGTTGTTCACATTCACATTTAAAATTACAGAACCCAAGGGGAAATTACTAACTCCAAAGGTGGTCTTAGCTTGACTCTACCTTAAAAGGGGTTTGGACACCAGTGGTGTCAAACTCAATTGCTAGAGGGCCGGAGCCCTGCAGAGTTTAGATTCAACCCTAATTAAACACACCTGATTCAATTAATCAAGTCCTTCAGACTTATTTGAAAAGTACATGGTAGGAGTACTGGAGATGGGTTGGAACGAAACTCTGCAGGGCTCCGCCCCTCCAGGAATTGAGTTTGACACCCCTGTTGTAGACTAAAGCCCGTGTTTTACTTTCCGCATGAGCAATCCAGACGTGTACACAGACAGCGCAAACGTGGATTACTTGTATCGTATACTACCAAAAGCGTACACTGATGGTCCACTCCGCAACAAACATGTGAACAAATAAATGGCCAGAATTACTGCACATCTGGTTGTCTTTATATTGTTTTATTGACGGAATGGACAGGTTCGAGTAGCAACAGGCTTCTTCACGCAGTACCTTTGCATGTACAATGGTGCTTTTGATGTCTTCTGACCTCACATACTTGTCCGCGTGGTCACAAAAAATGGGAGGCACACGGTCATTCACTCAGAGCCTCTACGCACACTCTCCGATGATGATTTTTGTAATACATTACAATACAGGCTTAACACATGTCGACCCTTCTGCCACATGAAGGCATCCCCACAGCTTAAGGTATCCCCACAACTTACTGGATGCAAGTGCATAAAAAAAAAGGTGTTGCACAGAACTAGCAGTGTGTACACAACCATCCTATAATGATAAAAATCCACCAAGTTTTTTTTTATTAATCTACTAAAATCTTTACCCCTTTGTCAAATTGAGCTGATCTCAGATGCCTGTCTTTATGACGTCACACAGACTGGACTGACATCTTACTTTAGAACACAGCAGTTGCCATTTATCTTAGTCGCCAAAGACATAGTGAATTACATTTGTTTCTGAAGGGAATGCACCCCCAACCTACCTAAATGTGTCTATCTTCACACGAAACATTCATGGTCCAGCTTCATCAAGAGAAAAAGTGAGTATAAGGTTTTTTAGTAAATCTATGCAAATACCCATTCCTAATAATGTGCTAATTAGCTAATTTCATGATAAATGGGACTAAAATAAACAGTGCCTCAGAGAGCGGCTCGGAATAGAAAGGGGCAGGGTCAGCAGAGCCCATTAACATTTAAAGGAAAATGCTACAAAAAAGCGCTGAAAAGAGCTGCTTTCAACACGGTAAAAAAGGTGTTTTTGACACTACTACTGAGAAATTTCAACCAAAATATGTTACAGTGTTTTCATTAAGACCCTAAAGAATCATATCAATCTGTAGAAAATGGGCATCTGATGACTCCTTTAAACAAAGCAAATGCAGCACCGCACATTTTGTGGGTTCAACTGGATAGACTATCAAAAACATTAAAATGCAACAATGACACTTACATCATCCTGACCGCATCTCGTGCGCTGCTGAGTCTCCCTGACGCATTTTTTTTTATTTTAAACTTGACGAATATTCCTATTTTTGATTCACAGTCTTCTCATTGCAGACAGGCACGACACTCATTTCAGCATGTGTTTGTGTGTTGGCTGTCTGGTTGATGCTCATAATACACGACTTTAAATGAAAAAAGTGTTAAACTATCATGCAATATATCAGGAAAAAAATGATATTGTTATTGATGATGGTGTACCGTCAATAAATATCAATATCTTTTTATTGCCCAAGCCTAGCCACTACTCTGAGCACCATTGAAAATAAATCCTGTCACTGTTCACGGCTCAGGCTTTGAAGCACAGGCATTTGTGGTATCCACAAATATATCATACAGTAGAACTGTGGAACAGATTTAATGTTCAGATCTTTGCTCATGCTATAAGGGCCTAAAGGCCGGAATACACTGCATGACTTTTGCCAAGATTTTTGGCCCAATTTGCAGTCTGGATGCTTTAGCTGCCGAAAGTCAGAGCAAGTCTACCAGTGCTTTAGACCATGATTCCATGTAGTCAGAGGATATCAGTCATGTTTGATATTTCGAGTCAGTTTTTGAACACATATTGCTTTCATTTTTGTACACCACCAAACACCTCTCCATGTAAATCCTAATGTCTATCTGCGACAGATTATGTACACTCAAGGCTTGTACACTGGCACTGTACACCAAACGACCGAAGATGAACTCGCAAAGAAACACTGGTGTACAGTGCCAGTGTACAAGCCTTTAGTGTACATAATCTGTCGCAGATAGACATTAGGAATTACATGTAGAGGACTACAAATTGGTATCAATACCAAAATATCCTTTTTAAATCTTTGAACTTACTAAAGGGGCTCTTAAATATTGATTAATCTATATGACTCCACTCCTAAGCTTATCAAAATATTTATTAGCCATGGTAAATCAGATATAATCAGCAATGCACTTTTATCTTCCTACTGCATCTGTGAGCCATGCAACCTCAGCACACGGTCCTGCCAGATGCACAGCCCAAGGAACATGTGTCTCCCTAACCTCAATTTTCCACTTTGTCCATGTTAAACACCTGGTTCCTTCATGGCCTCCCTTCATTGCTCTTGTGTGGTGTGACATTGTGTACTCACCCAGAGGTTCTCTGTAAGTCCGGGATCTGCTTGTTTCTCAGGGTAAAGGCCTCAATGCTGCTCCCTCTATGGTAGTCAGGTTAGGCAGGCGAAGGCTGAGCAGTGGGGTGACAAGTAAGATCCCCTGGCCAGGGTACTGAGATTATGCAGACCACTGTAGAGAAATGAAAGAAAACAAATTTAATGATAATGTGAGACTAAATAGAGGCTATCAGAGTAGCTTAAAGCTCTTCATATCGAATAAATGAACTGGAACTGAGCATCTGCTAGAACAATATTTCCACTCCCTTTGGAGCAATCATGCTCTATCTCTGATGTGTTTACGCACAAATCATATTGCAATGAAGAGTCTGTCTGTGGGATAATATACGCAATATTATAAATGTTATGAGACATGCCAGTACAGATTCAAACTGATTAAACAAGATGGAACTTGTCTTTCACATTGTTTGCCATTTCATAAATGTACAAAAATCATGTAGACTGTAATCAAACACTGGGCGTAATTATATTGATTGGTGATCTACCAGAATGAGGTTTTCTAACAAAATGTGTTGCCTTTAAAACACAGACACCAAAACGTTAAAAAAGGCATTCAAGACATAAAAATAGCAAAGAACCCAGGTGACAACCACAGGGCTTCATTGTTTGTGCCTGGAGGAGAGTGAACCTTGGCCAGCAGTCTATGATGGAGAAAGAAATATTAATGCTGTAATATTACTATAAGTGTACTATTGCTATTGTTCTGTTCCGTTCATAATCCTAACCCTAAATAGAACAAATATCAAAATGGAATACGACTACAAATTCATGTATTTCTTTGCATTGTATATCCATTCTTTTATTCTACTATGAGAAGATAAAGATGCCAGAAAAAGTCTCTCTGACAAAGACCACAACCGTAAGGTCTTAGTTCTTAGTCATACAATTTGGTTGGCCTTTGTAGTGGCATTCAGGCCTGCTCTCCAAAATCCCATCTAGAGAAGCATGCTTCACCATGTTTTCATGCTCCCTGCCTTGCAGTGAATGCAGCCAAGCTGTGCTCTTCAGCCTCACAATCTAAAATGTGCCCCAGAGCTGGAGATATTACAAACACCATTATGCTTCTCTGCTGCACTAAGACAAGCTTAGCTAATCCAGAAAAACAAGACATTTCTGTGAGGTTGCATCACAGTCTGCAGTGGAGCTCACCCAGGGTAAACACATGCAACACTTCCTCTCAGCCGCAACAACAAAACCTTTCACCAGGGCTCATGTGTATTGCACTGCACACCAATTCAAGACACCAGACTTTCAAAACGTTTTAACCATACAGTATTAAGGTTTAATTTGTCTTTAGAATAAAACATGCTGATTAAAAAGCCATAAATGATCAACCTTACCGACTAGGCATGGTTTGAAGTATATTTTAGTTGCTAAAATGGATTTCAGCACTTTGGTGTTAGTAAACCAATGGTTTGTTCCAATGGTTTCTACGTATGTTCTAGGCTTATGATGCTTTAGGGAAATGCAGTCCAGCTACAGTATTTATATTGCTTGCTCAAAACCCTTTACAAAGGAGCTCACCCACAACAGGTCGTCAAGTGCTCACAAGAGAGACTATTCTTACCACTGAGATGTGCTGTGATGAGGGCAATGATGAGTGCTCGGTCTTAAAAAAAAACATCCAAAATAGAGACCCAACATTGAGCTTTTAGCTAAATGAACAGGCGATGAATTGGAGATGTACAGAGTATAAATAACTGCCTGTAATTATATGACTCCATTTTTTTCCCTGGAAATTATCCTTTGAAAGTACTTGAGGACATGTGGCACATTTTGTCAAAGCTCTCATAAGCTATGCTCTGTGCCACTCCACAGTGTGTGAATTAAAATGTAAAGAGTGACAAGTGAATGCATATTTTCTATTTCAATGGTCTGAGTAATTTCAGCAAAATGATTTCAGTGGAAAATGAGCCATGTTATGTCATGCCATAAATGCATTTCCAACCCCCTTCCCAACATTTTTTGCTAAGTTTGTCTTAAGGTAAAGAGGGTTACAGAACTGACACAGGATATATTATTATGAAGCTGTTTCTACCCTAATCCGTTTACTTCAGTGAGGGAACACAAACTCCTCATAAAAATGAAATCATGCAGCCTGATCAACCAGGTGAAAGTCCTAGTTGTTCAAAAGGATCTTATGTAATATCAAAACGCAAACAATTTTTGTTTCCAGTTCAATTATTAATGTGTGTTGCATGCTAAGATGTAAAGTCACAATGACAGATTTGTCTTTTTTTTTTTTTTATAAATTTATATAAATTTTTAGAGAGATCTGTAGCATATGAGTCACAGAATTTCAGATAACGATTTATACAGGCAGTTTATTGGGCACATCCTGGCCAGCAACCAGTGTAGCTCAGTGCATTTAGCCTTATTTACACTCATCTGGCTTGAATATTGCATGTGGTCAGCGACCACATCCTTTGAGTAAAATTTGTCAAGGAGATGAGCCTTCCTGTTGCCTCACTTCCACAACATTATTCAGGGTGCTAAAAAATTAATGCAGAGTAATACTGGAAAGTTAGCAAGATCATTTGAGGTGGCGTTAAGAACCTAAATGTATCACGGAGGAGGAAGGGTCCTGGGGCTAGAAGAGCTGTCATCATTCTGACTCGCCACTCATCGTACCAGCCCTGCAACCATGGGAACCAATGTGCACTTTGTCAGGAGCACCTGCCTCACCCTGACACCTCCATTGCGCTCACCGCTTTCTCTCATTTCCTCTTTTACTCATTCTCTTTTAAACCTCTTTTCCTCTGCTCGTGTATCATTTTGCATTCTCTTGCATGACTGATGAACTATGAAGCCATCCTTTTTCGAATCTGAGCCTCTTTTTACTTGAGGAAGTCAGTTTAATGAAGCCCAGCTGGAGACAAATAATAGGGTGAGGAGGAAGTGTTACTAAACAGAATAGATCAACCCAACACCAGTCAAATCCTCGTCCATGGATTGCCATCGATATGTGCAACTATTAACAACTACATGAACAAATCCACACTTTTGACCCTCACAGCATCACAAGTTCTCCCCATCTCGCACTCTCCTCCTCCTCCATAATTAATACCATTCTTTTTAATAAAAACTCTTAAGACTCACTGCCTTTGTGTCTCTTTAATAGGACTTGTAGCTCCAGGCACCATATAGAGACAATGCAATTACCTTATATTTAATGGGGCAACTTAAAAATTTATGGAAGGAAACTGGAAAGTACTTTTGACAAATGACACTACCAACAAAGGTGACAGCTCCCTCCTTCGGCTTAGTCTTAAAAAAGAACGCAGAAAAAAGGAAAGGATCCCGTTAAACCATCACATGTCTCCCAGCGCAAACAAACAAATCAGTAGGCTCTGTTGTTCTCCTTCAGCCCCAGCTGCACACAATCCGCCACCAACCCCCCCCATCCCCCCTCCCCCCCCCCCCATTCCATCTTTCTCTTTGCTTCCTTCCACCCTTTGATTCCCATGCCTCTTCATTACAGGGCGTTTAAATGGAAAGAGCACCTCTGATGGGTGAGTGCATCAGTGAGGAATTTGGCGTATAGTTGTGGTCATGACATCAGAGTCACACATTTTATTATTGGGTGGTGAGTGTTCCCCTGACGGCTGGGGTCCAGTGTCATGTTACCCCTCACAAAAGCCGGGAAATCGGGCTAAGTGGATTTCCTGACTGCACATGCTGACTTGTACTCAAATTAGCTCCAATGGCAGGCCAAAATAAAGATCTGAAATAAAAGTGGCAAGATTGGTTTTCTGTGCTTTTAACTAATATGTCTGATCTTTGCAGCAGATTGAGAAAGGGTTCGCTTCTGGTCAGTGGGTTGGCCATTCGATCATCTTTGTACTCTGACAGAAGAACTACTTTCACATGTGACATGGTTTTTATGGTCAATCCAGATGGGACCTTCCCATCTGAACAGTATCTACGAAATAAAAGTAAAATACAGAGGCAACTTAACAACAATACACATACAAAACATTTCTATAAAAAATATATAAGATTTCTTAATAATAAAAAATGTGCACAGCAACCATTATAGCATGGCTGCAACGTCAAGAACAAATTAAATGCTTTGCAAACATTTCAAGATAATAAATGGCACATATAACAGAATCAGCCAGATACCCCTGTGGAAAATTATGTTTGGTATTCAATGACTTATGAGTTGTCCAATCTTAAAAGGCAAGAAGTTGATTTATTGCTTATGACTAATTTGAAACATCATGAGGCAAATACCTCTAGTGGTGTTATAGTCAAACAAAACAGCTGAAACAAAAATATTTAAGTCTCATAGTTTATTGTGATTTAGATGAGCTATAAAGCCCTAATCACACACCGTCAATTAGGCAAAGTTCCAGAGGTAGTGCTGTCTCCATTGCTTGTTTATCTAAAGAGTCAGCGGAACCATATGACCAAGAACGAGGCACAATGAGCATCTCCTCAATCCAGCAGGTGTAGAAGAGCTGGGCTTTCGCTCTGTAATCAGCGCATTGGGAGACAGGATTTGGGCTGCAACAAATTGGAGCCACATGGTGTTTAATGGCCATTAATCACACAGTGCCATGACCATCTTGGGCAAGCCACGACAGTCGCCCCCAGAGTGAGCTAATCAGTGTCATCTTCTCCAGCTCTTTGCATCACTGTGCATCTGACTTTTAGGCCCAGACTGAAAGGGGGAAGTGACATTTACGTCATTGGGGGATGAGTGGACCAGTTACCATCCTTGTCACCCCTTTCACAAGCAGCACTCTTTTCAGATCAGAGGCGGGCCTCTGTGAAGGAATGGTGCCAGCATCAGCATGAGTCCATCCGCTGCCAAGAGAACTCTCCCCTGAGATTGAAATAGGGGCAGTGTGACTTATATCACACAAGCTGAGAACATTACGTTGGGTGTGATAGTAACAGATCCGTAACAAGCACCCTGAGAGAATGGCTTGAGGAACCCATATGTAGAGCACCCCATCCCAGCCTTCACGCTGGCCAAGGGCCAAAGAAGAACCTCTCCTCGAGGATCACTGCAAGGTCACTGGGTTCAGCTGTCTCTTTTGCCGTGTAAGGGGAGTCCGCCCACTTGTCCTTCTGTTCTTCTCTCTCCTTCCTCTACTAAAGAAAAACAAGAGCAGATTCTCCACGATAATACCGTGAGTCAAGCTCACTCTATCTGTTCCAATCTCCATGCTGTTATACAAGTCAAGAAGCTGGCGCTGAGCTGGTGTCTGACTCAGTCTGTAAAACACATCCAGGCCCCGTCTGTCCAGTTTCCACTCATTTTCTCTCTAACATGCCTTTTCACCAATTTACTTCAGCCGAGAGGGAGGGCGGTTGTTAAAAGTACCCAGGCAGTTTGGTGGGGACTTTGACACAGCAATGGCAGCTATTTGGGTTGAAATGAGAGCTTTACGGCTGTGTAATTGATGGGCTCGGGCAGCAAAACCACCGCACAGAGCCATTACCCTGTGAGAGACATGCACTCCTTTTATAGAAGCCCACCATATATAAACATATCAACTCAAGGTTGAGGAGTCCGGAGACTTGATGCAGCAGTGGCTATTAACACCCAATCAGCAATGGCACCAGTCAGAATGAAACACAAAATAACACATTTGCCACCTTTCTGGTTTTCATTGAAAATACAACATTCCAGATTGTTGGCTAGAGAGTAATGGGAGAGTAATATAGTGTACGATTTCCTGTTAAATTATCTGAGGTGATGCTAGACATCCTTATTCCTGGATATTAGGTATTGCAGCAGGAAGCGGGTCTTCCTGTAATGGTCTTTGATAGGCCTGTAGTGAGAAACCAGCTGCTTTCAGTAGCATCCTCTAACCAATAACCCACTGCTTTCTCCTAGGGGGGTAAACAGCACTTCCTGTGCAGCAGTCTTGTAACACGGCACCACTCCTTCCATCCCCTCAAACCTAACTCTGACTTTCAGTCTTGATGCATTGTTAAATTTCCTGAAACCTGTATTACACAACTCAGAAGTGAAGAATGTTTATATAATATTTCCTTCTATACATCAGAAAGAACTCAAAGAGTCAATGTTTTTGACTCAAGAGTCAAATTTCAATGCAGCTTAATAGCTGGTTTTCCATGAGAAATCAGTTCTACATCTGCAAAGCACAATTTTCTGTAATTCTAGAGAGAATAGGCTACATAACTGCCAGAACAGTTGGTCAGACATAATGTCATTAGCTGACATTATAGTATATTCTATTTGTTAGGTTATTGATATAGGAACTGTTGTAATTATCTAATATAGAGCGATAGATGGCTAGAACAAAAGAAGGATAGATAGCTAGAATTCTGAATTTGGTAAAACCAGTGAGTAGGTTTGCTGCAACAGTTGGTGTTGACAGTGTTACCAGTGTTAAGCTGCAACACTGGCACAGCCCCACTGTCTGTTTTTTTTTTTTGTAACAAAAATCTCTTCAAAAAACCCAACTACAATTGAAAACTGAACGTGGCTGCTCAATGCAGTCGCATCACAGGTCAGCAGCAAGAGTCAGATTTCATTCATGTGATTCGAGCTGACCGACAAGAAGAGTGAGGTGAGACATGGCGGATGGCGTAAGATTTTTTTACATTAACATCAAGTTGTATGCCATGCCTGCGAGCTTTCTTATTTCTTATTTACTTGGTGACACAGTGTTTAATTTTTCAAACTTTGTGTAAGTTATATAAGGCCTATAGCTTGGTGCATTTTTATTTGGTTTGTAAACAAAAGTGCTTTGTTAATCAAATTTCCTCACTGTCACAACACTACAGAGTGACAAGCAGGCTCCGAGGAAGTCAAGGAGTTTCCCTCTAAAGGGAAGTTGCTCAAGACTTTTCTGTAAACCCAATGACATTTTTTATGAACTAATATATGCTTCAGTCTAGGTCAAAAGGTGACTCTTAAGTCCAGGAACTAATGCAAGATTCCTTCTCACACTAATTACTCATGATCACACTTCTAGCAAGAGACACTTCCAAGAAAAGGAGTATAGCAGCTGTTAAAAGTAAGAAAGAGTTCTGGGCCTACTTGAACAGCACTTTATGGAACATAAAGAGTACATTAGACTTCCTGTTGTTTTTCTGAAACGTGAATCTAGCATTGCTATACCACAAACACGGAGGAAAAATTTTCCAGGGGATGAAGTGCTGATTGACCACTGCAGGGATAACAGTGCCATGGTCACAGCATTCTCTGGCTTTTGATATCCACTCTGCTGTGTCTGCACTGAGCTGTTTTTAAACCAACACCAGAGTCAAGGAGGCTGTGCTGCTGCTGGAAGCCCTTCTTCAAGACAAAGTGTTTCCTGAGAAGAACTGATGGTGGTTAATGCATAAATGTGTCGCTTACACACTGCAAAAGAGCAATATGCCGATTCGACCTCAACCGTGCTCCATTTCCAACTACACAGGAGGATTTTACCCATGATCAGAGAGTATCACCAAGCCATTAACTGAACTGAGAAAATTTGACATTTTGCGGCTCTCCCCTAAGACCCAATAGAATAATATTATTACTGGAGAGAAAGTGCCCTGCCCTCCAACCACTCCTATAATTAAGAGTGAATACAGGCCACGGGGGATGATCCTGGGGGCCAAGAATATCAATCAGTCACCCCACAGTGTTTCTCTGGGCTCTGCTGGCTGGCCCACATTATACAGAACACAAGCCTGTTTGCTCTGTGGCGCCTGTCCCTTTAACTGTCATTCTGCGGGAGACAGACATGCGCGGGAGATAACAACAGCCCCTCCGAAAGCCTCCTGATGCATTAATATTGAAGTGCAGGACTAAAGTGGCCCACTACAGTCAAGTCTGGCATTCAAGGCCACATAATCTAGCGGAAGTAGAGAGGGAGGGAGAGCCTTTTGAGCCACTTGAGTCCTAAGGACATGGTTGTATTTCCAAAAACAGGACTCTGCCTTTATGCTTTGCCTGTGGGAAGAGCTTGTAAAGTAGCTTGTGTCCCACATGCACAATAACACAGCCAGAGTCACACCTCGTCAGCTTTCCCAGGAATTGCCATATTTCCTTTCTCCACCAGAAAAAACAATCAAGAGTCTCGCTCTACTGACACCAACTGCGAACAATTCTTGATACTTAGATCTTTATCAGAGAAGGGCCGTTCCTACAAATTGGGTCTATCTGTGTAATGCGATTAAAGCCTTTACTTCCAGGAATCTGACAGGGAGACAAAGCGTCTTTGGTGTCTGGCTCAAGTGCTGAGGGTGGAACTATCACAGCTGTGTGAGGAAAAAGAGGAAGCCACTGTGGCATCATAATTATGGCATCTTCAGTAAAATAACAGCATCTCCATTTCCTCTTCATAGCTGCTCTTCACCTCTGGCTATGTGCCTTTGACACATTGGCTGGCCAATATAAGATAACTTTTCAGATGCGTTTTTTGGTGGTCACTTCTAAAAGTCTTTTTATTCCTGTAAATTGAAAAAAATTGTACAGATAGAAATTTTTTTTAAATATTCACTAGGGCTATCGCAATACCGAGCTATTGACAAGCAAACCGCAGAAAAATGCAAGAACCGCAGCAACCACAATTTTTGTGCATTTTCTTTTTTCATAGGGTTATGCCCTTCTCGTTTTACACTTTGTGCATGTGTGCTGAATATTAAATGAGTAATGATAACATGTTTGATTACTTGCGAGTCATATATATGTGAAAATAAGTTGCAATGTTCAAGGAAAGCCAAATCTCTGTTTTAGCATTGACGCAACGGTCAGCTGATCCTTCTTACATGGCACTCAAAGTTAAAATGATTTCAACAGTGCTTTTCATTATGTCTGATGATGTGTAGTTAAATGAACAGTTTAAAGACTCACTCAAAGACCTCACTTCCTTGCTGCAACCTTGTGGTGCAACAATCTTACTGCACTTACTGCCACCCGTCTAGAACGCGCACAGGTGGAATATCAATAGAAAGTCTCTTGTCCATTCAGATTCAAGGATCAGAACGAACCGTTATACATATAGGCTAATAATAGCGTAACAATCTTATTGTTAGGTTTATGTTCTGTTATTTGGATCATTATTTTGTCATTCTCAAAATGTTTGTTTACTTCACTTCCTGTTTCGCTATTTGGTTTCGGTTTCATTGGTTTCTAGATATGACCTCGTTGTATCATAACACACACACGCACGCACACACACGAGCTGCACGATTAATCGTATGAGATTGTCATGCGTGTCTCTTTAGTAAAGCTGGTTGTTTGATTAGTGCTAAATATCCATCACCTGCTTTCAAATGGAGCGGCACTTAATATACAGAGCCGTAGTTCGCTGACAAGCTATGCAATGGTGATAATACCGTGAACCTTGCTATTGAGCCACTCAAAATTACCTTAAGGGAAATTTCTTCATCGCAACAGCCCTAATGTACACCTATAATTGCAATCAAATCATCTGGTCCTTTTCAGCATGCAAGAAGTGGCTAAAATAATAATTATTCAACAATTTTGGCCACAACAATATTTTGGTGCCTTACAAATGGAACGGAAGCCTGTTTTTACCCTCAGAGTAAAAAAAAAAGAAAAAAGAAAAAAAAGAAGGCAATTAAAAAAGAGAGCGAAATAAAGCCATATTGTGAAATATGAAGTCAAATGGTGAGATATAAAGTCATAATTACAAGAAAGAAAATTCCATTAAAAAAGAGATTAAGTCAAAATTGTGTGAATTTTTTTAACTTTTTTTATATAAATATTTGTGAGAAATATATATATATTTTATAGATATAAGATATTGATATTTAAGTCAAAATTATGAGAGAAAAAAAATCTGAGATATGAAGTTAAAATAAATAAATTCTGAGATATATATAGTTATAATATTAGACAAATTAATAATTACAAGATATAAAGTCAATTATGAGAAAAAGTGGTAACTGTCAGATTTAATTAATAATTAGGAGAAATACAGGTGTGATTCCGGGATATAACAAATTATGTTGTGAGATATAAATGATGTCAGAAATAACTTTGTATTTTTTTTTTTTTTTACTCAAGAGGCAGAAACAGGCTTCTATGGATCTGATGTAAAGAGGTTTCCAGTGAAAGAGAAGTGTCAGACAAAAATGTATTAATTGTCTCCTTATCTATATCTGCCGGTCTCTATCCCTGAAACGGCCTCAAGTGTGCACACAATGAGTGGCTTTGCACTTCTGAGGAGCTGCTGAAATCAGAGCAAAATAGGAGATATTACATGAAGGGAATACACAAATGTGACCTGTGATTTTGCTGCATTTACTAATCCTTTCCATCGAGTTGTTCAAGGCACTAAAAGATAACTGAAAAGATAGCACTAACATTACAATCACAGAAAGTCAGTGAATGCACAATCTTGGGTGACATACCAGGTTGCAACGCTGAGATCCACACAGCGACTACTACTGTTGACGCCGGAACTGTGCCAATGACGTTGGAGGAAGTGGTAATGTAAAGGTGCGAACTCAACTCCCACAAGACTGGAGATACAACACCACAACAGTGCAGGCGACTGATTCGCTCGCACACACGTACACATCTGCCCACATGCAAGAGCAAATCTCTATAGCTCTCTTTGAGCGAGGAAACAGAGGAAGTGAGGTGAAGAATGATGAATTGTTTTTTTGTTCATTTGCTCTGAATAGAGGGTCAGGCCACCAGTTTCCCAGCCATGGAATTAGGGTCTCCACACACACTTGAGCTGAGAACAAACACTGATTAACAGTTCGAGGCCTGGAAACTCTGGGTACCACCTGAGGAAACAGAAATGGAGGAACAGGCCAGAAATTTCCCCAGACCAAATATTACCCATGGAAAAGCTGGGCACGAGCACGTAAATACACATATTTGCGCAAACAAGCGCAAAGCACTTTCTGATGGCATTGTCATTTTTTTCTTTCTCTTGTTGTGAGTCCCTTTGAGGAATTATTTTTCCAAGCTACTCGGAAAGTGGAAAATCAAGCAGCTCTCTGGCATTTTCCACATCTGTCGTAACATGACGAGTCCTTTCCCCGGGCATGTTCATTTCCAAAGGCATGTCCGTACTGTAATCTGACCATTAATTTCCATTTCTAAAAAACACAAATACATCACAAAGGCAGCACATTGGGGATGGAATCGCTTATTCACAATTTCTCAGCCTCTCCCAGCACTGGGATGAAACCCCTCAATACGAAATTAAGATAATTGTTTTTCCAGTTCCATTGACATGCAGCTGAGCCTTTCCGTGTGGCCGTGTCTCCGGCTCAGCTTGTTCCATATCATGTTTGTACCGTGCCTGCATGAGTCACATGTGATACTGGGGAGCCATGAACAGCTAAAAAAGATAGCTATTTGGCTACAGGTTTGCAGATTTCCCTGTGAACCCCTTAAACAATCACCAAATAAAAGCCAAATGAGACTGTAATGATGCAGACCTCATTACAGACCAAATCTACATTGACTGGCATATTGAAACTACAATATTAGTAAATAATAACAACAACAACAAATTTAGAATGTGAGGCATATTGCAGTTTAGTGAGCCAGATATTGATTCAAGGACAGTTTTAACTGATTCAGTAAATTTATTTAGTAAAGGATTCATTCAGATGAATCCATTCAGTACAGATTTTGTGAGCCTTTTTGAATGATTCATTAAAAGGAATCAGTAACTGAATAAAAAATAAGTTATTGACTATACATTGTAAATAAATGATACAGTAAAAAGTACCAAGTCATAAGAGTCATTTGTTATTTATTCAGAATACACTGGTCAAGTTGTATGTTTATGATTCACAAAAGAAAGCCGGGTCATAAAAGTCATATGTTTGTAAATCGGACAACAATTGATATGCTGTATGAATGTGATTCACTAAAAATAACCACATCACAAGAATTGTTTATGTGTGAATCGCCCTACACTTTGCAAGCAGAATAGAAAAAAGTGTTTTCTTGTTAATTTTTTTAGTACATTTTATTTTTATCTCATCACATTTAATTCAAGCAGTAAACTCAAATTCACTACTCCGGTTTCTCATTTTTTGCATAACTTTCAATTCAACACAGAGTCATTCTAAAAGCTAAAAACTATTGTCTCACAAAAAACAATGCCTATGCAAAGACACAAATAAAATGCTCCAGTCTGAACGGCCATTGCAATTTCAACAAGCCTTTTCTACCTTCTGATTTCGATCTTAAAAACACGTCTGCCATATTCAAACAACTCGAACATTCATTTCACCTGACAGACAAGAAACCCTTTTTTCAGTTTTCCGTGCACAGGAAGATGTAACTGTGGATGAGAAGAAAGTACAGTTGATGTCATAAGCTGACTCTCAAGGGGAAAGCCCTGTCTTACAGAATCAGATCCAGACAATGAAGTTCTTACTTCAGCCCTCTGTCCTGAAGTGTGGGGCAAATAACAAAGAAAGACGAAAAGAGGGATGAGCCTACAAAATCCCGAGTTATGAGTGTGTTGCGTAACACCCAGGATGCCCTGTTTTGTGTCTCTGACAATGCAGACCTCCTCGCAGATGGAGGGGATGAGGTGACACTGAGGTCCACCGCCTAACTCTGTTGAGAACCTTGCGGTGAACTCTGGCAGCGTTTGCATGAGTTACATAACAGATGCTGTGCTGTCTCGCTGGGGTGGAGGAGTATACAAACTGCACTGTGTGTGTGTGTCAGAGGGTGGAGGGGTACACTAGCTTCTCTGTTAAGAGTCTGAGGTCACTGCTGGCCCCCATCACAAACAAGTCCTCATCATCTGGCCTTGAGCGGGAACGCACACATGAGGCCTCTTGAATGTTTAAGTGTGTACTGTACGTTTGCTGTTTGTGTACATCTCCTAAGGGTGTGTACGGATCCCAGGAGGGCTTGTTTGTACGTGTGTATTTACATTTATCCCTGGAGACACATTAGACTAGGGGTAAGAGAAATAAATAAACACAAACAAACCGCATAGGCAAATCATGGCCGTTTTCTATATTTTCTTTCTTAATGAAGCCAAAACGGATAGGCTATCTTGCAGCTTATGTCTAACTGCCTCACTATATTTACATGTGCTGTTATAATCGAGCTACAGATTCTATTAAACTGTCCAAGAATACTTGCATAATTGAATATTTGAAAGATTAAATTCATATTGCGTGTCATCTCCGTCGGTAGCCCAATGTCTTACGATTATCATAAATACATGCTGGACAAAGCCGAGCTACAACTACATTATCTAGGGCTGTTAGTTCGCCTTGGAAAAGCTGGAATGGTCTATCAAAAATAAAAATAATTTAATAAAAACAAATATATATATATATATATATATATATAAATTTATTTTATCTTAATTAATAATAATAAACAAACAATAATATCAATATTTGTAAATGCTGCAAGTGAGTTACAATACAAAAAGTATAATAATTGCAAGATTTGCTACATGTAAGTGTTAGTGTAGGTTAGTTATTAGTGTAGATAAACTTTAATAGATTAGCAAAATGTAATGTAAAAAATACATGTAAAAAAAATCTAAATGTAAAAAATACAACAAGTGAACATGGACAATTAAATATTTAAAAATGCCAGATATTTATAAATTACTAGTTATAGTCTGTCTAATGTTTATTTTAGGTTCAGTTTCATTAACTTTCTTAGTAAGCACGCAGTCAGTAATATTTGCCACCCAGGAACTCAAAACTGCTAAAGCCATCTAGCTAAATATAGTTCTGCTGTAAATATAGAACGGAACAGTCAAAGAATTTGGAATCTGTCACATTAACCAAACCTGTTACCTGTTTCACGTCATTGACACACAGTTTGAGATGAATATATTGCAGAAAGGACACCTAAAGGCTACGTAACTTATGATGCTTTCCGAAAATGATCTGAGAGCTGCTAAATGAGCCACATCACAGCTGCACCTGACTAACACATGTTGCTATAATCTGAAAGTAGCTCAGGATAAATTTAGAACAGAACAAACAAATAATACCAAAAATGGGTTGTTACCCTTCTGAAGCAAAACCAAGCTGATCCCATTTTAGCCCAGATTAGCCATTCATCGACTTTCTATCGCGGAGTTGTACTGTAGTGAAATGCAACTACGTCAAATCTGTTCAAGGATCTCGGACGTAGACGTCACACATTCTGAGTGTGTTAATACGGATTTCAAAGAAAAAAGCCCCGATACCATTGTTACTGTGTAAAATAGACAGCTAAATGAATTCAAGGCACGACCATGTATTTGCTGAATAAGCCTGATTCAATATCCACTGCACTGCATATGAACTGTGAATTTATATATATATATATATATGACACAGATCATACAAGCATATGACTTCTAGAAGGTCCAGTACTTGTAGAAGAGCCATTTTGGATTGTGTTGCCTACAGGACATGATTTTGTGGTATCGTTCTTGTCAAAATATGTTCTAACAACCATAAATCCACCCATTTCAAGCACTAACAACGAAATAACATTCAAACCGAAGTCTGGCTTAGAAACCCTTTGTCCGCCCTGCATATTATGCAACCAATCCTCTTCCATGACACATTAGAAATGTATCAACAGTTCCTTTTTGATTTTCCATCACCAAAAACACTTAACCCGTGTTTAATTACTTTTGGAACAACAAACGCTGAGCAAATGACTGCCTGACCTGCCAGCTCATGAGGACACGCATTATGTCCTGTTGCATTGCATGAGGGGAAACGGAGCATGGCAGCTTTTTATATTACTATTAAACGAGCCATGAAGGGGCCACACTAAGTTGTCTCGGAAAGAGGCCCCCCCAGTCAGGAATGTAGTGGCTGTGCCTCCCAGGGCATCTGCGCGCTGGAGCCACCTCACCGGAGGAATTTCCAGCGTTCTTATAAAACTGATAATGGGATGTGTATCAGCAGGAGTGGAAAATCAGAGGTGCGTTACGAGGTTTTCCACATTCCTCCCTCTCCATGGGCCAGACATGTGTGCCCTTGTATATGCTGGAGCCTGAGTGTGTGATG
The DNA here is from genome assembly GCF_023724105.1 of Carassius gibelio. Classification (NCBI taxonomy): domain Eukaryota; kingdom Metazoa; phylum Chordata; class Actinopteri; order Cypriniformes; family Cyprinidae; genus Carassius; species Carassius gibelio. The sequence goes on from NC_068390.1 coordinate 21,809,220, forward strand.
ATCTCTCAGTGTGTTTATGTCTACCTGCTGATGGGATATCCCCACAGGCAGTCCACTTGTGTTGTTTAACACCGACAGTGTTTGTTTGAATACCTGCAATACTTACAATCGATGTGGAATGCCATAAGGCATTTTATGCAAACATGCAGATTGAATCAAGTCTAGACATTATATATATATATATATATATATATATATATATATATATATATATATATATATATATATATATATATATATATATATATATATAAAAGGTTGGGGTCAGTAAGATTTAAAAAAATAAATTTTTAAATAAGGTCTCTTTATGCTCACTGAGGCTGTATTTATTTGATTAAAAAGATTGTGAAATATTATTACAATATAAAATACCTGTTTTCTGTTTTAATATATTTTTTTTTTTATTATGTCATGGCAAAGCTGAATTTTCAGCCTCCATTAGTCCAGTCTTCAGCTTCCCACAAATCATCAGAAATCACTCACACACATTTCTTCTTATTATTTTTTATAATTGTAATGTCGAAAATATTTTTCGTGGAAACCGTGATACATTTCACAACTGATTGATTGATTGATGAACAGAATGTTCTAAAACATTACAAATGTCTTAATTGCTATTTTTTATCAATTCAATGTGTCCTTGCTGAACTATTAATAATATATAATTTCTTTAAAATATTTACAGACCTCAAACATCTGAATGATAGAGTAAATCAAACTCATGGCTACTGAGGTTTCATTGACTAATGTAACCAATGACTGGCTCTACCAAACTGCAATATTAATACAATCCAATAGCAAAGCCAAAAACTGATACCCCCTTTTCTCTAAGGAAGGCCATTTTTGCTTCCAACCTGGACAGCTTCGGCCATCTCCATGGTTGATAAATGTAGACAGAAACAAAATAAAGATCTAGTTTCTCTCACTGCTGAACGGCTTCCTGCTCAGCCTTTGTTTGGTGTGACTGTACGCCGATGGATGAGTAGCAGACTCCTCTCCTCCGTATCACAGAGAGATCTCCCATAACTGAAATTGAGAAACGAATGATCTGAACCACTCTCAGCACAGTGGGCATATGAGGATCGGCCCTCTCCATTACAGACTTTCACAACAATTTTGTTCCAACAATGTTCCTTTTCCTGAGATAAGTTTAAGGGAGTTCTAATGTTGTCATTTCATGCAATTTATCTTAATGCAGTAGCTTGGGACAAAAGCTGATGGCTAGATATGGATTACATAAATATGTGAATATTTTTTGTTTAACTACATGACAAACAACATGCAATGTGTGATTTAACTTCTGGCTTCAGACTAAGCATGCAATTATCCATAACCTACACAAAAAAGTTAATATTTTTTATTACATTACATTGTATTCATATTATTTTATTTCATTTAATTTTATTTAACACTACCATTCCAACGTTTAGGGTCACTACAGTTTTTATTATTACTTTATAAAATTAATAAAATAATACATAATTTAGCAAAGGACTGATTGAAATGGTAATTAAATTGAAAAATTAATTAATGTCACCACAGGAATAAATTACTTTTTTTTTAAATAGAAGAGTTATTTTAAAATTACATAATATTTGACAATATTACTGTATTTGTAATCAAATAAAAAAAAAATCTTATAGACCCATTTTGTGTAGTACCTGAGAAGAAGGGTTTACTTAATTGAGAAGTATTTACTGTAAATAAAATAACTAGTATATTCATAGAACATTATGATATTTTAGTGGTATCAGCTACTGAAATTCTGTTATCAGAAAAATCCTAGTTGATGCTGAAAACTGGTAAAAATAAATAAATAAATAAAAATCTCCATATTCAGACATTAAACATTGATGCTTACCAAGGGCAGAGGTCAAAAGGCAGTGATGTTAAACCATAAACAGCCAAGCTATAATGTTCATAGATAAGTGTCACTGCCCACAGCAGTATGTAGTCAGATCTGTGTCGCGCTGTAATGAGGGCTGCAATGCTAGCGGCAGTTTTTCTATTTCCTTCCCTCTGTCCTCCTACTTACTTACACACTCCTGTCTCTCCATCTACACACATAACATGTACCCCACGGCAGCATTAACAAAATCCTGTGGTTTTTAAATAGAGCAGCACAATCTCAGTCACAGCAACCCACTGCTGCTGCTTCTCCATCTGCCTGCAGATTTTTGTTTTCCCATTTCCTTCCATTTCTTTTCTGTCTATTCTTTCCCTCTGACTCAAGTCATGGCTCCTTCCATTCACAGACTAAAAATATAAGTGAGGCCCTCACCTTGCCTCGGTGTCAGCGCGTCAGAGTGTCAGTGGGCTGAATAAAAGTCAGCTGCTCTCTTCTCTTTAGTGGCTGAAGATTCAGGTGGGTTTCATTACACTAACCTCTCTCTTTCTCCATTAATCTGCTTCTTTCCTGTTCTGAAACCCTCTGCATGATTCCCATTTCAAATGCCACACACCGTTTCCCCTAGGGCACAGGGATCTCTGTGTCTGACAGATAAAGAAAGATGATGCATTACCAACAGCCTCCTCTAACATCATTCTTTTTTATCAGTTTTAATGTTTAAAGTGTGTGTTGCAGTAATAAATAGCTATGGTGAAGTGTTTAGCATGAAAACACATGTTCCATATATATTTAGTTGTGGTGCTCCTGTGGGAAATGAAGGTTTCAATCTGGTCTGTGCCCAGTTTTCTGTTCTCTCCCTGTTTCCCTAAAATAAAAAATAAAACTAAATTAAATAATCCAATCATTTTTAAATAACAACTAAAATAATAATTACAAATATTAAATTAAAAATATATATATATTAAAAAAAATGTAAATAAAAGAAATGTTAACTAAAATAAAACAAAAACCCTTTGTTTTTGAAAATTTTGAAAATGTCTATTTTTCTAAGTACTAAAATTATTAAAACTAAAAATGAAATTAATAAAATGTATATAACAAAATAATACTAATAAATTATATTATATTAACATATTGAATAAAACAACAAAATGACTACATCTTTAACAAAAATAAAAAGTAAATACAAAAATAAAAACTAAAACTAAATATTAATAGTCTACATATTAAGATACCATAGTAATGATACTAAAATAATACTAATAAGCAACAAAAATACATCACATGTTTGGGACCAGCCTCATTTTCTACAAAATCCCTCCACAAAAGGTTTTGGGATTTTATTGAAACGATTGCCTATAAAATCTTGAATCCAGCATGGAGTGACTCATATGCTAGCTGATATGTTTTATAGGGTACAGTCCACCAGCCTGGTGTGTGAAACGCCAGATTTTTTCAACATTAATAATGGAGGCCACAGACTCTCCGTGAGCAGAGGGAGTCTGGGTGAGAAAAAGAGAAGAGAAAAAAAATTCTGATCTATCTGACAGGGCTGTTTGGAAAAAGAAGAGATTAAAAAAAAAAGAAACTTATTTTTAAAAAGCATATGACGCTCAACTTCAAATTTTTACCCTCAAACCATGCCGTAAAGGTAAGTTCAGACAAGGTTTTCGGATAAATTTATGCCCATGCAATAAAAGTCTGTAAATATGTGTTATTAAACGTCAAATCTGTACGTGGGATAGATCTAAACCGTAAATTGCTTTTATGTGAATCTCGATCGTAGCAAACTGATTTTCTGGCGTGAAAGCTGCCAGGAATGTGGTTGATTCAGGCCAGTGGAGACAGGTGGTCTCACCTATGATTCCATGGAACAAATCCACCATTTTCCTGGCTGTTCTCAAGTTTCTCTCAACGTCTCTCACCTTTTCTCGAATTAAAGAAATGCGAGAAGCTTCACCTGAGCAAAGGAAAAGTCTATTTGTGCGTCTTTCATCAGACAGTCTCTCGCTGTTATCTTTTCATCCTTTCAGGCTGAGAATGTCATGAGTCTCGCTCTCTTTTTCTCTCCATATGATGTCTTAGCTGACCCTAGGCCTGGGCTAATGTCAGTGGGCCATCTGTGATAGGAACCCTAGGGCCCAAGTGGCTGCCTGCCCACTTCCTGAGTTCAGCCCACACACTGGGCCTGGCCAATGCTATGGCTGCACACACATACAGTATGATGCAGGCAAATACATACAGACACAAATAACGCTGCTGGCGATGCACAGTACACATGCAAACACTGAAATCTACATCAACCTGCTAAAGTCAAGGGGTTAGCATGCATTAACTTTCTGCCCACTATCTGCTGCTTTGCTTGTGTTCAAATATGCATTGCATTTCAAGTCGTAAACAGCATAAATAACAACTATACAGTCATCTAGGTCAAATTTAAAAACCAATCATGATTTTAAACCTCAACACTGAGTCCTGTCTCTTCCACCTTTTCGCTCTCGCTGAAGTGTGAGTCACAGAGTGCTTGCCCATTTGGCTCAGGTTGGGTATCCAGGTCTCACAGTTTGCTACAGATCTGGCATTGGCCAGGACCGAACATAAGGTATGGAGAGCTTTGCCCAGTCGGAGCTCAAGCCACAGACACAGAGAGGGGACGCAGTAAGGGTCTGTCCAACCTCCATCCACACACCTCCACACTCTTCTGGCACTCGGATCAGTGACATTTGCGTCACAAAGCACAGCTAGAGTTGGTTTTGAATGAAAGCTTAAACATTCATTATGAAAACCTGGCCATCCTGTTTTCGATAAGACCCGAATTTTCACTGAATTTACTCATTTGTGGTTTTGAATGACAGCAACTGTACATTTCAGCAAATATTTTTTTGGCTTTAATTACTGAAAGCAATTAAAAGAATATTAAATGGTGTGTGTGTGTGTGTATGTATACATATATATAAGCAAACAAAAATGTATGAGCCATGTCTTTTAGCTGTACAAAATATAAATAGACATATTTGTACATATAAAATCTGATTTCATATTTTCATATTATATTACATTATATCAATGTAGCTATAGTACAAAATATAATATATAAAAAAATTAATTTGAAAAGATGTTTTCTGTTCTCACTAAAATACTAAAGGAAATGAAAGAACAATATGGGAGATGAACTGAAAAAATATGAATCCAAAAGGAATTATTAAGAAAAGTATTAAAATGACAGTGGCTACTGACACTGATTACTGAAAGTTTTAGTGAAAATAAAAAAAGGTGTTTTAAATGGGCATTGGCTTTTCAGTTACTATAATATAGTATAATATATTATAATATAATATAATATAATATACTGTTTTCACCTGCAGTTTTTTAATATTTTCTCAATGTAATGTATTAAAGAAAAGAAAAGAAAAGAAAAACAGGACAATGAAAGGAATAATATAAATGCACTAAAAACAGAAACTGACCAAATTGAAATTTTATTATACAGTATTGAAGAGGAAGCAGACATCCGCATAATTAATTCATAGAATAGCCACATTTACTTACACAAAGGTCAGAGAAGTTAATAGGGGCAGAATGGCAGTCGTGTCACCATGGACACGCTGCCTCTCTCCTGTGCATCTCTCTAATGCCGCTCAGGAAGCAGCCTTGACTTTTAACCCGCACTGATGGTCACTATAGAATCATTCAAGAGTGCAGATGTCAGGAGCCAACAAAATGGGAAGATATTTCATTGCTATATGTCAACACATGCTAAAAAATGGACCTCTGTGTCAGCAGAGAAAAAAAGCTAATTGTGCAGGAGGAGCAGGTATGGATGTGGTATTGTCTCTTTCACTCCTCTTCAACAGAAGGAGGACCGCTGTGGCTCAAGGCCACAGAAGATCATTCAGGGGTGCAGGTGACCTCCTCCTGCCATCTGTACGCTGTGCTTCTCCATTCATTTCAGATTTTTTTTTGTCTCTAAATGGAGCTGTCTTCAGTTTAGGCATTGAATGGTGGAATTCATCATCAAAACGCCATTTTCTATACTTCTAAGGAATCAGGTCCTTAACTGTAAATGGTTGATTCTAACCAGCATGTGAAGATGCATAACATCCATTTCTGTCTGGAAAGGGATGAAAATGTGTCATGATTAGAAGGAAAATGCATACTAATGAGTCGCGAGCCTTTCGGCGGAGAAACGGTTTCATTAAAGTAAACTGTGAAAAGAGGAAGTGTACAAAGACAGCAAAAGCAGAAACACTGTGTTTTTGACACACAAAAGAAGACAAGGTCATGAATGAGGAGCCGTTCCGCTATACTCTTCAAAGACTGAAAGAATCTTGATGGTTGGTCAGTTATGTATCTAGCATTTTTATGGTTTTAAAGGAATAGTTCACTTTCACTCATAATTGATTTTTTCTTCAGTGAAATAAAAAAGAAGAACTTTGATTAATGTACTGGACGCTTTTTTCATTGCAGTCTGGAGCTTTTAAAGTCCAGACAAAAAGCATATAGTATAAGCACCAAATAACAGTTCCTGTGGCTCTGTGGTATAGTTTTGTGTTAGCAGCGCAAAATTTTTGTGGGTTCAATCCCCAGGGAACACACATACTGGTAAAAAAGATGTGTTGCCTCAATGCACTATAAGTCGCTTTGGATAAAAGTGTTCGCTAAATGCATAAATGTAAATAAGCATTATTAAAGTGGTCTATATGACTTCTGCACTATATTCCAGGTCCTAAATAGTGAATCTGAGGCATCTGACCAAAATTTAAGTTGTTATCTGGCTTAGCTCAGCTTTGGCAATTCTTGGGTAAGTAGTAATGTATTAAACAATCAATGTTTTTGGCTTTAACTAGAACTTTTAATGGAAATAAAGCTGAAATCTAAATATTAAATGAAAAACTGAAAATAAAGAGCTCAGTGTTAACTAGTCAACAAACTGAAATAAGTTTAAACTTAAGTACAAACTGAAATAATTTTCACAAACCGAAATAAGAAATAAATTGAAGCAAAATAGAAATATAAAAAATATATAAAATGCACGCAAAATTTAAATATATATATATATATATATATATATAATCATATTAAAAACATGATATTAAATTAATGTCTCCCTTTGTGTTGCAGAAGAAAAACAAAAGTCCTACAGTTTGGAATTACATGAGGGTGAGTAAATGTTGAAAAAATCCTTTCAATTCTTTTAAAGTTAAACACTAAATTGGGAAAACAAAAACAGGAGATCACTTCCAGACACTTCGGGGAGCAGGGATCTCTATATGTATGACACATACAAACAAATCCAGCAAAACAGGACTTTGGGCTAATCAAATAATGGCAAGTAGAAAACAAACAGTAAAGAATGCCATGCCCAAACCTGGACACAATTACTTCCTGTCCCACCACCAAGACAGAGCAATTAATGAAGCGGGGTCTGTACCTAATTGTTGTGCACGAGGGTCTGTTGTAATCCCGTGAGTGCAGCAGTTACTCTCGGGCAGACACTCTGATCAGTAACTGCTTTCTATCACACCGACGGGTCAAAAGGATCCGTGGTGGTAGGCTCCACTGACACACTTTAAATGTTCAGAGCCCAAGGGGAAAAAAACGTAAACTCCAAACAATGATCTGTCCAAAGGAAACTATTGATATTTCTCAACACACATCAAATGAGGCATTTCCTGACCCTGTCACAGAGACACCTCTCCAAACTACAGTAAAGCAGATGAATCCGGAAGGTGAAGTATTTGTGAATGGAAAATGCAGCACACTTGGCAGGGAGGACCATTCCACTGCAATCAGATGGATGTGTTCCAATTCTTTCACTCTACACAAGCAGACATACAACAAGAAAACGAGGAGGATGTGCTCTCCTGACCTGCATCTCAAGGTCGCTGTAAACATTCAGCATTTCTGAATGGAACTGGGTTGGTACGTTCATATAAGTTTGAGTTTTACACAAAATAAATTGTTGCATCTTTAAACTGGTGATTTTTAACTAGAACTGGGATATATGCATCCATGACATTCACCTCGTGTTCCCTGCATTATTGCCAGAGCCTTCTCTCACATAATGAATTGTGCCATGCTGATAAGGCAGACAGCTGTGGGGGGGGGGGGTAGCATATCGGGAGACAGACGAGAAGCACTGTGCAAAAAAGCATTTTTTAATAATTCCCAGTGCAACTGATGGATGACGTGAGGCACGTGAACCCGACGGGAATTTGGCGGGGGGATGTGAGGGGTGTCCCGCGACTGAGAAGGGAACTGACATTCCTCTGCGCACAGACGCAGATCAAAGTCTAACCCCGTAACAACAAGTGCACCGTCAGAAGAGAACAGATGCAGGACAACGGAAAAAGAAAGGGTCATGCACATGAAAAAGATTCCTAACAAAAGCAAGGCTATTTCGCTGTGGTAACGTTACGGCAGCATGCGAGCATTACAGGGAAACAAGCAAGCAGAGACTCTGTCACTGACAGCTTGCTGCAGCCCATGGAGAACAGCTAACACACGCTCCTCGGCTCCCGTGCCTGTCCTCGGAGTCGCATCAGCCCACCGTCAGTTTACAAACACAGGACAACATCTCTCAGAGCAATGCGAGAACATTGGTAGAGACAACTCGAGAACAGCATAAAAAAAATGGATTTGTTAACCAACCTGGCTTCTCAAGGTCCTTGGTCATCCACAACATTCCGCCAATCTCACATTCCCCTTGTCCATTCTAGGAGGTTTAGGAATAAAACGCCAACCAGCCCCAGCCGAAACTCCCATCAATCAGAAGGCTCTCGCTGATAGAGCGTATACTAGGAGACCTACTGATGTAAGCTAGTCACCAGAGAAAATACCCAGTCCTGACGCATATCCAGGAACAAAAATAGCTTTGGGGGCCCTAGAGGGATTATACAACAGACTACTCTGAGAGGTACTTTTGCAGTGCCTGCTCTTCTGGGCTGTTTTGGTGCCTTTTTAAATCTCTAGAGCTCGGAACACAAATACTGCAGATGGGTCAAAGGACTTAACAAAAAAAATAAAAAATTCACAGACAGCCTTCTGAACGCTTGCATGTGCATTTGTGCGTAACACAGCACGGGTCTTATCAGACAGTGCTTTAATTGCAGTCTGGCCTTGGTGCTTTTGACCCTGGGATTGTCCACAGTGTGTGGTTTATAACAACATGGTATCACCACTCACCCCTCCCTCTGCCACCTCCCGCAGGGCTAAAAATAGCTCCCCAGGCTAAATCTTACAAAATCTCTTTATAGATGCGCTTTCACCTATCACTGTCAGCAATGCCCAGACACTGATAATGATACGTTGATACGTTTACCATTAAATTGTGTGTCTGTGTGAGCGTGCGTGCATTTAGGAAGGGTTATTTCACTCTAACAGAACAAATGGTGACATTGGACAGGTGTGCACTGCGACAGTTCCAAAGAGAGAAGATCTTATGGGGGAACCAGGCTGCTGAGCGGAGACTTACGGCCACCCCCTTCACCGCAAAAAAAGATTAATCATAACTTATGCTAATATATTTACTGCCGCCACACTGTCTTGAGTGACAGCAATACAGCCCTTCCGAGGGTCACCTGAATGAGCTGTCGGATCAAGAGTTATGACCACAGCGGACCACAGCTGTCCAGGGAGCATTTACTTTCCCTGTGGAATGACATCAAGCTGTCAGGAGTCACCGTGTTAACGACCATCACGGTTATCCCAAAGATGAATCCGTTTATCACATCTGCAAGCTAAACATACACAGCTATTCAGCGGACTCCTGCCCTTACCGCAAAATCCAATTTACGCAACTACATATATTTGACCAGGTGTGACCTCTGGAGAGCGACTCGTGATTAACCGAGAATCTGGCCAACTGGTAGCCAGGATCCCCTATGACATCGCCCAATCAGAGACATGGAAAATAAAAAAACACTATAAGTACCCAAACCGGTTCCTTGGGTGTTCTCTCTCACTGTCTGAGCAAGTCTCTCTGTAAACAACTCTGCTGGTTAAACCACCGATAGATCTCCAACAGGGCATCACATTAAAATGTGTTGGATTATTTGCTCTGCTAATTAAACTACATGGATTATTCTTTAATTGGAGTAGCAAATGAGATGCATACATTTGGCAAAGTCCTTGTTATTTTTAAAATAGGCTTTATAGATGTGCATTTAAAAACAAGTTTATCACCCAATATCAAGAAAAATAGAAACACATTTATCAAAACGTATACTACTGTTCAAAAATTTGGGGTTGGAAAGAAAAAAACTTTTCAAAGATAGTGTATGTTTTTAAATGTATTATTATTATTATCTTGCTTTCAAATCCAGTATTAAAAAGATATGATTTTCCATCCCAAATGAAAAATGCCCCATATTGCAAAAGCGTGTTGTACAGGTGGAAAGGGATTTCCAGATATTGATATGTTTTCTGTAAGATAAGGTGGTATTCGCCATTATAAAGGAGGACATCTGCTAACTGTGGAGAAATAAAGAGCAGGCTTCATGCATCTTCCAATGTTTTGTTGCACAATTTAATTATTAATCTGATACCTGTGGCCATATGCATGCAAGCATACAAAGGTACACAAATTCCTACTAATACTAAATGCAGTAACACATAATAGTGCATTTCCTGCTAAACTAGGCAGTTAAAGCTTCATTAATATTTAACTGCTCAGAATGTGATTGCCCTTCATCTAAAAATGGCGTCAGTCCACATTTTGCCTACATGTAGGTGTCCCTCAACCCAAGTCACTGGTGACGAGGCAATGTGCTGAATGTGTGAGCAAATAAAGAAATGGTATTCATGCAGACAGGTACAGGCCTGTCTTGTTCACTGTAATGGTCAGAGAAATGGTCTAGGACATAATCTAGGGCAGGATGGACGTCTGGCTGTTTCTTTGCATCATCCTTAGTAAGTAAGGGACTAAGGGACAATCGGACAGGAACAAGATTTTAGCTGGCATTAGTGCTGATTGAAAAAGTTTAATGGCTGAGGTGAGGCTCTGGACCTTTGGCGAGCTGTGAGCACTCCTCTAATCAGCAGGCCGTGATGATGGGAGGGACTCGAGGGAAATGAAGGATCCTCCCATCTCCACAGTATCCTCAGCTGGGATTTGCCTTTATTTTCCCCTTCTCATCTCTTTGATGCTAATGACACATCTATTGCACAGACTACCTTGAGAAGTGACCTCACTGTCCTACTGGCACGGTTGTGAGATTCCTGTGACTATCCCAAACCTTTGAACTTTGTGACACTGATGTATTGCAACTGAACAGTCATGGTATTATTCATTAGGGGAATCATTACTACATCAGCAACCACTGAGAAGTCAGTGAAGTTAGACGTGTTGTGAAACAAGATGTTGTAACAGGATTTGTCAACCTTCATTTCTTGCATATTTGTCATGTTTAAATTCTAAGTTCAGGTGGATCTATTCCAAACTGTGTCATAGGCAGATCATTATGTCAATCAGCTGGCACCGCAAGCCATTTCATTAACTAATCATCAATTAGTTTTATTGTTTATAATTTTTTTTTTTTTTTTACAGACCCAGTGATTTAATTAGGAAGTTGAACTCCTTCAGTATACATTTAACGTACCTATAATTAATATTAAAGTAATGCTGAAAGTTTTGCTTTTCCATACAGTAGTACAAGAAAGACAACTTCTGATATCTGTATCAAAGCGGGTTCATAATAATACTTAATAACTAAATGTTTCTCTGTAACAATGCATCATTCAACTGCCAGCATTGTCTTTAAATATATTTGTGGTGCTGTAATGAAAAAAAAAAAGAAAAGAAAACGGAAATGAGGGATGTTTTGTTTCCATGCAATGGTAACAACAGAAGTTCATGCCTCCAGGAACCATCAATCCTCCAGAGTGGGAATTGTCAAGAGCGTGTTCAATTGTATATACTGTAACTAAAAACAGCAGCATAATCAGCAGGGTACATCCTGAAATCACCTCTCCTGAGCCTGCTTTATTTTACCAGACATTCATTCACATTTGCTGGAAGTACTAGGACTGTGAAAAGATGCTAAAATGATGGAAAATCATGCAATAGTGGATAACTAGAGCAGAGAAAATTGGGAGGCAACCTGTGCTGGGTCTCATTTGTAACGCTGCACAGTACTTTCCATCAGATCCCTCAAGCGCATGTGAACAGGGCATAGCCAACTGCTCGAAAACAAGAGCTTATGCACACATAAATGAATCACACAATTAGGGCATGTTAACATGTTAAAAGTACAGAGGGCTTTGCAGATTCAGAAAGCGATTAACCTGAAGATAGTCTGGAACTGAGCCAGCACATCAGAATAACAGCGGTATCCAATTAACACGAAACCTCACGCCTATCGAATACCTACACAGTGTTCCTCCATACAGCAAGTGATAATTTAACTGTAAATACAGAGTGAATGCAATGACAAAATGTATATTTTTTACTACATTATCAGGAATATATAAGAGATATAAATGAAATAAATGTGGCCTTTTATTCAGTGTATACATGGTTATATTTTTAGGCAGATGTTAATAATGGGATAGCCCACATTACTTTTCCTATAAATAAACTACCACATTCCAGGCTCAAGCTTCAAGTCACTTCAGGCCTTGATGAAGCAACCACAAATTCATGTCAGTGTTCCATTTGACCTCTCAACCCCGGCATGACTCGAGCCAGGAGTGATTCTCCTAGGAGGCCCGGTAGGAGTTCAGGGGGGTGCGTGTGTGTAGTCAGACAGGCCATGCGCAAACACTGATGAAAACAGTCACTCAGCAGCCATTCCAAAACAAACAGCCTCTCAAGCGAGGGCTGCACAATTGCTCAGTGGAGTGCGAGGCAGTGGCTTAGACTCTGTGCACCATCGGGGACCTGCTTTCTCCTGTTATGCAACCCAGGAGTATGTTTTCCTATCTGCACCGCTCCCCAGCAGCTGTCTCCAATTTTGCCCTAAGGAAAAATACAGGGGAAAAGAAACCTTGTGGAGCAAATAGAGCATAGTGGAGCATAGTTCCCAGAGCACCTCTCTCAGCAGTCTGTCATTCCGTAGGGTTTAAGTTGCCCCGCTGCACCTGTTGCGTTTAAAGGCAAGGCACTGAGGGGGCAAGGCCACCCCAAATGAGCCCACTTGCATGCAGTGTTGGATTACAAAAATCGCTCAGACAAGCACAACCAATTTTAGCCCTGGCCCTGAGTCAGATCAGCTGGCTGATGTTAGGGATGAACACGGGGGCTTCCCAAACAGAAGACCAATTGCCCTCTGCTTCCCCGAACCAAAACACATTGTGGTGCAGGTGACTCAGCCTCTGCCCAAAGTGAGAACAAGAGTTCTATTAAAGTACAAAGCAAACAGATTTGAGCTTTGTATATGCCGCCTGCCTCTTATTCAGCACCCAGAACCGGAAGTCCACTGGGGCATGGAAAAGACCTTAGATTGGTGGTAATTTAAGAAATTATATTTCTCCAATTCAGAACAATTACTGTGAATGCTGGTATTATTATCCATATGACTGAGAAAAAAAAATCAAATGTTACAACAAATTGCCATTCAACAATAAACAGTCTTATTAATATGAATTCAGTGCTTGCTCTGTTCATCACAAACTTCTAAAATTACAATCCAAAAAAATCGAGAGGGGTAAATTAAATACACCCTTCTGGAAGTGGTTTTGTTTCTGCCTCTATTGACATACTGTTGGTGCAAAAATACAGGGCTATAAATTCTGTGTGGCTGGGATGTGTAATATTTAGAGTTGGCTTGAAATGCATAAATATTTCATGCAATGCATTATGTCATCTATGCTTTGTTATTAAAATTCAAAAGTAAAAAATACAGATACAGTATTTCTTTGTATTTAATTTTATTTATTATTTGCATTCAAATTGAAATTGCAAGTATGCATCATGTTTGCTTTGGTAAGTCAAGTCAATCAGAATACAGGAATTTAAACTGAATTTAAAAGGCGTTCTCAACTCACTTGTGAATGGCTTACAACCCTGCTGTGTGGAAGGTCTAAACTTGGGCCTTGATCCTGGATGAACAGCAGGGCACATTGAACATATTGTTGGTCTCTAAATATATGCTAGGATGTTCCGTGAATGTCCCTGAAGGGCTCTGGAACATTCTCAGTGTAAGAGCATGAGTCATTCATATTCTCTAAATCTACACAACTATGACCTCTGCATTGCAAGAAAAAAAATAACAACACTATTTCTGTTCTTTTAGCTTCAAATATATCACCATGATACCAGTGTAGTTTAAAAAAGTTGTTGAAAACGAAGACCAGTGGACATAAAAAACTGACTGGACAGGTGGTTAAAAATGGTAAAATTCCATTTTCTCCAGTGGGATGATTTATTCCAAGGCTAATGGATTTGTAAGCAGAGAGGTTAGTGTACATGAATAGTTTCCCGAAGAGGATGAATAAATGAATTTCTGTCAATGAGCTGGGCAACAGTATTATCTGTCGCTCTGGAAATGCAATCCACTCACGCAGCGGTGGCCTGGTCACAAGCCCCCCCTCCGAGCACCCCCCAGATGCCACTATCATCTCGGGCCACTGCATCGCAATCAGCTAGCAGCTCAAGAGCATCTGTTTGCTCAAGGAAAACCTCAACATGCCGTGACTTTATTTCCTGCGGTACGAAACAAACACAACCATCAAAATTGCCTTGTAAGACTTTGTGAAGGAATGACTCAGTTGGGTGTATCTGTGTTAACTCATATTACATTACAATATCACGGCCAGGTCATGACACGCTTAACTTTCCAGTTGTAAACTACACAAATGTTCCTCTCCTGAGGGGTTATTATGTTGCAGCGCGTTTCCAGTCAGATATTTGTAAACTGGTGCCATGCCATGAGCTTGTTAACATCTATTGTAAACCTCTCCGCTTTTGGGAAAAGAAATGACTCATTGAGGCTTACAGCAATTACTCCAACAATCAACAAGACCTGTTGGTTTATAAAGAACGTTGTACTAGAAAACATCTTGAATTGATCTCTCATAGAGAGTTTCTGACAAGCTAATCATGCTCAACAAAGAAAAGAAGCCAACTATGCAATGGCTTCAAAAACAGGTTCGCTTTTATGTTAGCAGAAGATCTCAATTACATTAGTAGTTTATCAGTCCATTGTAAGACAATAAAGCAATCTGAAGCAATTTCAGTTTTTCAAGGTTACTTTTTTGCAGGAACATTGCCTCATGATACTGATATTTGTATTTATCTTTGTATTTTGTTATATTTATGTGCTGACAGTGTTCTGTGCTTTAGGCCAGAGGTTTCCAAAGTTTATAGATAGATAGATAGATAGATAGATAGATAGATAGATAGATAGATAGATAGATAGATAGATAGATAGATAGATAGATAGATAGATAGATAGATAGATAGATAGATAGATAGATAGATAGATAGATAGATATTAAATTTTATACAACAGTTCTTTCTGATTCTTAAATCCAGCTAAAAAGTCTCATAACGTTTTATCTTATCTTATCTTATATATATATATATATATATATATATATATATATATATATATATATATATATATATATATATATGTGTGTGTGTGTGTTTCCTTTGTACTTTTGACTAAATTTCGAATTTTGACTGGATTCCACTCACTTTGACAGGACTGTCAGAGAATATGAGCTGTATCTCAACCAGGATAATAACAGCAACGTTTACCCCTTATGTTGCCTCAAACTGAACATAAGCTTGTACTTTCTTCTCGACACTAGAACTCATCTTCAGCTACAGGATGGGACTCTTAAGAGCCTCCCTCTCCAACATTCAACATGAAATATGCATCCAATTATATAACGCATTATATAATGCATCCAAGACATACTGTGCCATGCTGTGTGCAACAGCTAATTAAGCAATGCCTGGCCAACGCAACAGAGAGAGCATCAAGCTGCTAAATTTAGGTTTCTCCGAGAGCCCATCCGCAGAACAAGAGATCCATGAATGGATGCCCATTCCCTCACCCAGATCTGCATCTGAGATCACACAGGGGAAAGATCCAGAGCTCGTTTGGGGGAGCGAAATTCAGACCTGCAGCACTGGGACGCAGAAATAGAGGAGGACAAGGCGGCAGGGAGGGAGGGAGGGAGGGAGAGAGAGAGATAGACGGAGAGAACATCTATCAAGGTTGCAGCATGTGCTTAAAGCACACTCACAGCCAGACGCGACAATATATTCAGAGATAGAGGAGGAAAAAACTGAGTGTCAGAAGGGAGAAAAAATGATGAAGTGTAGGCAGAGAGGGAGTGTGAGAAGGAGGGAGTAGTAAACGGGAAGAAATAGGGTTGAAAGTGGCCTTGATGCAGCATAGTGACTGAGAGAGAGAGAGAGAGAGAGAGACTGTAGCTGCTCACAGATCCAGGGTCTGTCCCACCAGAGGAAAACAATTCACCCTGCCACTGTCAAGGCTACCAGTATTTACACAAAGTAGATAGTCCAAGCCAATAAAGTGCTTCCCTCAGCAGGATATTTGTAAAAAGCCAGATTACCATTCTTTTTTTTATTCTGGCTGTGCCGATCCAAGATTGAATACATGTAAAAGCAATAAAGACGATTTTACACTTCAACTTTTAAAGCTCTGCATAGTAATTGGGAGTTCCCCTGTCAAATGGTGGAATACTAGAGTCCCTAGAATCACAACGTGGTTTGGGCAGTCCACTGTCGTACCTATTTAGGCCTAGTTAAGCTCTCTGAGAGGTTCACTGGGAGCCACATTGCTGCATGTAGTTGTGGTAAACGAAATGTCCTAAACTTTTCCCTCATCCCTCCCTGGATCTTCAAAACATTACTCACTGTGCTGCAAACTGGCAGCCTGGGACAGTGTTAAATGTCGGATAAGAAGCTTTCAAACACCCCTGCATAAATGTATGAAAAGGAACCTCAGCAAAAATGCATCAATTGCTGACAGGATTACAGTCTTGAGCCCCGAAATTTGCTGCTTCAATATTTATATGCCCCGAGTCTGACAAACCAAAGTAGCCTTTTGGGACTCATTAAAATCCCCACCAAAATTGCATCTCAGATTAAATACCTAGGCCATAAACCCAGACCTAGATAAAATAAAATAAAATAAAATAATGCTTCAGTGGTATAACCCCAATAAAAATAACTACATTTATAAGTTTCTATTATTTACTAATATATAATTCCCCCTCATTTAATGTTTTAATTTAAATAATTTAATTGATATTATATTATTTATTTCATTTCAAGCAAATAATAAAATGAAAGAAAACAGAATAAAATAATGCTATAAAACAATTACACAGTGGTGCAACTACAATATATATAAATAAATAAATAATAATATTAATAATAATTCCAGAGTGGTATGAGTTTAAAATCTAAAAAGCCTTATAGAAGGTTTCTATTAATTACTCACCTGCATGCTATTCCAAACCAGTATCACACAAGCAAAAAATAATTACTGGTCATCAGTTTTTTTTACATGCAGGTTTGTAACATCATGATGGTGAGTTACCGATACCAGAATTAAAATTTTTGGGTAAACTGTCTCTTTAAATCATGAGCAACAAAAACAGTTTGCCCAGTCAGAAGAACCGTTGAAGCACAGCATCCACCAAACTGGCATGCCACCACAGACCACAGTTCCTCAACACCATGGAAACCAGCAGCACAGGAGAATGGATGCACTTGCGATTCTTGGATGGGCTGCAGAGCAAAAATTAGAAGGTGAGAAAGGAGACTAGCAATGTCAGTTTAACAAGGCTGCCAAGCTCACAGATGGGATGAGGAAACCGACGATATTGAGATAAAGTGAAACCCCCCCTCCTGCCACGCTACCGGTGCAGACCTGCCAAGATCCAATCCTACAGGAACAGCGCCTCAAGTCTCACTTAAAATGTTCCTGCTTTGCCACACAATTTGTTTTGGCCACGGGGAGACCGGAGGGAGAAAGTGAGCAAGGGTTGGGAAGTATTTTGGTTTCGAAACCTTTTAAATGGATGTCATACTTGCAGGTTGCAATTTACCAGTGTTTTACATTGTTCCTCCAAAGATTTCAAAGCTAGGAAAATCTTTTTGTGACTAACACGGTTTTGCATTAGGCCTGCGCACCTGACATTTCAAAGGAACAGAATTTCACAGTGTTTGCACTTGCATGCACAAATGCACACAGATGCTTGCACAAGTAGTCAGCAGAGAGCAGACTGTCAGCTCAGGCAGGAAGCTGAGTGTATTCAGCATGGTCTGCTGGGAGCACCAGAGACCTGACACTGTGGTAGCTCACACTTCCTTAGCCTTCCCAGTACGTTGTGTGTGCATGTGTGAGAAGGCGTGTGTGTGTGCGTGCACCAGCAACACCTCCTCTCACTCAACAGCCCTACATCACACCACATGTTGAGCAGGGAAAAGCAGACATCACTGACATGACACTGAGCAGGTGGCTACCCCTCTCCAAAGAGGAAACCAAGATCAGAAAGTCGTCGAGCTAAATGAGTATGCTTCGCTAAAACACTGTGTAATGTTCCATCTATAATACTGATTTTTACCATTGGGTTGTGTGTTTTGACTATGAGTGTCTCATCTCTGCCATTCAACTAATATAAAATGTCTGTGTCAGAAGACAAGAATAGATTTTAAAATAAATTATCTATATTAATAAAGTATTTATATATATATTAAAATATATAATTTGTTATGTATACACGTTCTCCTGCTAAAATGAAAAAAATTAACAGTGTCACCTGATCCTTTATTCTAATATTCTGATGTTTTGGTGCTCAGTTGTCAGCAATAATATTTTTTTGAGAAATTGTTGAATGTAGCATTATTTTTTAGAAACAAAAACACTTTTGTAATATTATTTGTCACTTTTTTTTTGTCTGACCCCAAACTTCTAAAGTTTAGTGAATCATGATTTCCACTAAAATATTAAGCAGAAGAAACATTGATAATAAAATAAGAGAAGAACATAAATGTTTCTCGAGTTAGAATGTAATTAAATAAACATTTCTTATTATTATTATCAACACTGAAACCAGTTATTGTAGAAACCATAATATGTTTTTGTCTTTCCTGATAAATAGTCTTTACTGGCACACATTTATTCCTGAATGAAAGTATTCATTTGTATTTAAAAAAATTGTACTGACCCCAAACTTTTGGCAGCACTTAAAAAACAAAACAAAATGTGGCTGGTCAGATGGTCTCTTCCTGTTTAAGTGGGCAGTTCTTGGCCAGAATTACTGTAGATGTAATGTGGACCAGACTTTATATCACAGTAAAAAGTCTGGCTATGGAAGACTAGGCTGGCATACTACAACAAACCATGCTAACAGGGTCAGCTGTGAAGACAACCAGATGGATGAAACAAAGCAAACACTCAAATAATGGAAAAATACTGATAACACAGGTCTATTTTATCTCATCACACGCTTCTCTGGTGGGGTTTTTTTTTGGCTGTCAGTGTAAGAACATCTCTATTAGCAATGCATCCTGTCACACGGTGGCCCAGGCAAGCTGGTTGATCATAGCGCTCGAGCAAAACAAAATGCCACCGTTTCTTCCACTGCACGAAGAAAGAGTCGTTCACAGCCAAAAGCATTTAAATAAGCATGTCATGAAGCATAGTTACAAACTCCCAGCATGCATGGTGGGCTCTCAAAGCAGGGCATGTTTCAACACATGTCAAGTTGAGGGCTCATCTCTTTTGCTAATATTGTCAGTGTTTTCATTTCTTTTTCTCAGAGAGACTGGGATCAATGCGCCGAGACAGACAGCTCGGGTCTTTGAAGTGGCACGCGCCGCAGATACAGTGACCGGTGGCACTCGTCAGAACCTATGACACGCCGTTTGGAGCCGCAGGCTTCCGATCAAGGGATCCAGACTCAAAGGAGGAGGTGGAGTGGCGGCCCTTCCCTCCCTTCCTCTGTCCTCCTGTGATGAAGAGGAGCTTAACACAAATCAAATGCAAAGACATATGCATCAGTAGCCAGTAACTTTTAGTCATCCTAACAACCAGCCTTGAATAATTGAGTCTAACTGGTGTCTATGAGGCTTACATTCCTGATTTAGAGTACACATATATGAAATATCATAACATTTTGTCTTTCTAGAAACAAATATAAAGCCAATTTGTGAGGCACATTAGATAAACCCAATCCCCTGATGCTGTTGTTTCCAAGATCTCTTTCCAACTTGTCTGGAAGGACTGTTACGGTGGCAAAAGTAACTCTGTGACAGACGTCAGGTGAGTAATATGCTCTGGGTTCTGTCAGCACTTTGCTAGCTTTGATTCGTAACATCTGAAACTCCTTACCTCAGCAGAGTCATATACAGTAAGAGCTTTCTTAGTCAGAACCTTAATCAAACCTTAACAGCTGATAGACCCAAAATAGCCATGTTGATGCAAAACCACTTTTGAGTATTAGTAAAGGTGACTAACAGAGGTTTATTTCCAAGGTAGTGATACAAAGAGCTGTACTACACCTGTAATCACTTTTCATGTACAGGGAGAACAAAGAGCTTTAATATGCGTCTCCGCTCGCATGTCGTAATTAAACTTTGGCTTCTATTAATCCCTGCAGTAAATTGGAACACGGGAAAGATTTAGCAGGCCATGCATGCATCACTAGACTATGTGAAGAAGGCAGTTTTCATAAAAACATTTCAAGCAGTCTATTGGGTAGTCCAAAGCAGAGTTGTCTTATTTAGCAAGGAAGAACAACAAAGTATGAGAGCCACTCTGGTTGTGTCATGAGACAATGTCTCATTAGGAAAAGAAATGAACACTTCTGAGTATTTGAAATGTTGGCAATCCTGCATGGATGGGTCAGTCCAAAGCTACAAGGAGGGCAAGAGAGGGATTATTAAAGCAGATGCAGATTCAAATCTTGTCCTCCATCACTAATGCCAAAAGATCAGAACCACATGTATTCTGTGTGCATCCAACTTTCAGACTTGTGCATCAAGAATTGTTCAATCTTTTTTCTGTCTCTCACCTCATAAAACTCGATTAACATAATTCAATCCATTGGCAGATTACAGATGTCCTATAGTGGCTGAACAATGCGTTTTTTGAGATGTCTAGAAAGCTTGGTGGCTCTCATTGTAATTCCAATAAATAGGGACAGAAATCGTCAAGAATTAAGATATTCCAGTTCCAACTTCTTGAATATTCTGTCCTTAGCAGTTTCATCAGGAATTATTTTGACATTTAAGGAATAAATGTCTGGGAAAAATAAAAAAAAACTAATTTCCTTCATCTAAAACAATTATTTTAGAGGTAGCATAAATGCAAAAAATGGCCTTAAATATATCAATAATGATTTAAAATCATGTGAACATATTCAACTCATAAATATGATGCACATAAATATGATGCACATTGCATCTTTAACTACACACCATTAAATGAATTAGTCAGAAACTAATTTAAGACTGAGACTGATCCACACTTTTGTTTCACTATAAAGAACCGGTTTAGAGTCATTCGTTCTGTAATCTGACTACATAGGTTTTTCTTCCGTGTGTTTTTGATTCATTAAAAAGAAATGACTCATTAGAACAATTTGTTCAGAAATCGGACTACACTGACTAAAAATGTATGCTTTTTTATAAAAAAAAGAACCAGTTCATAAGAGTCATTCATTGATTAGCTAAAAATAATCACTTGATCACATTTGCTTTCAAATAAGGCTTACCTTCAAGCAGCTTTTCATAATTTTGAGTCTCTTTAATCAAATTACTGTGTAAAACAATTAATTTAAAAGGCAAATTTATGAAAAACAAAATGTGTTGCAACATCACTCTTTATTTAAATTGTTAACTTCTTGGAAACCCCCAGTACATGAGAGAACAACAATTACCAATGTGATAATTGTTTAGCTAACTGACCCTTAACAAAGGGTCAATTGTCAAAGCCATGACCTGGCATGACCTAACTTAAGCTAATTGGCCAAGTGTGCACTGCTATTGTCTGATGCCAATTTGATGTGCCTGAGGATTTCAGATGCTGTTAATCTCACACAAACCTAATTCTGTTTGACATAGAATTAAGTAACCACTTCCTAATCCCCATGTGTCCTGTTATTAGTCTCCCGACCAGAGTACAAACATCTTAGGGCACCTCTTGGCTGCATCTTGAGGCGGAGAGACCAACGCTAATTACCTGCAAGCACCCTTCCTGATCGCAGGGAGACCGAGTGTCATCCGCTGCTCATTTGTGTCAACAGAAGCACACTGTCCAGCCTGTGCTCTATTTAAAAAGCTCTTCAGTGTACTGCTATCAAGTGTGAAGGACAGCTGCTGAGGAACGGCGTGCGACTGCTAATGACAGAATGTTGGATTAATGACCTGGGAAGATGAGCCAACAGGCCAGTGTCAGAGGTGCTCCATTCCCAGCAGGGCACTCATCGTGTGGGCAGGAGGGTGGCCTACCCCCTTTATACCCCTCATCAACGGCCAAATACTCCATATGCAAGAGTGTTGGATGACAGATGACATACAGTAGGGATTACCTGCTTCATACCACACAAGGGGGGGAAATACTCCATGCCTACTTATAAGTAGGTCACCTTCAAAAAGAGCAGATAGGTGAGACTGCTGTTGTACAAGTGAACTAAAATCAAATCAAAAAGATCAAATAACACAAGTAAAACTTGGATACAAAGACTGACAAAAATGAGCAAACCAATGACTAGATAGTGTGATTGTAAAAAAAACAAACAAAAAAAATGTAAATAAAATAAAAATAAAAAGCAAAATCCATGAGCACAGAATAAAATAACAGTACTGACTGGTTTGAATTTTCAATTCTGTCTTTAAATTTAATATATATTTCATTTTATACATTTTAGACAGTTTTATTTTGAATAATAGTGCTGTTATGGTAAATTGAAAGTAAAATGACAAAAAATTTATGTTGTTAATGGAAATAAAATAATATATAAATGAATATAAATGAAAAACTTAAGCTTAAAAAAAAATCAAGATAAATGTTCAATAAAATTAGAAATCTTGTCTTCACTAGCTGAAATAAGTTGAAGTTGAAGTAGTGAAATTACTAAAAATAAAATTAAAATACAAATAAATTAAAGCTACATTTAAATATAAAAAAATGACAAAAGCACATAAAAAAAAAAGAGTAAAACTGAAAATATATCAATTCAAACTATTGAAAAATACTATTACAGTATAGGCTTAAATAATAATGAACACTATCTAATTTAAAAAAAAAATTCAAACATTTTATATATTAATTTTAACAAATAAAACTAACATTTTAGTGTATTTTCACACAATTTTTTGTAAACAACAGGTTTTAATTTAAATTGTGTAATTTTTACTAAAGAGCGATGAAATAAAACAAAACTTTGTTAAACATCTCACTGACAAAATTGACACTCACACTGCTCTATACAGAAATCTTTCCTCATCTCTCGGTTGCACTGATTGCAACACACTCCCCCCAACCGCCCCCTCACTACACCTTCATCCCATCGCAGCGAGAGTGGGGCGAGAGCAGCTCTTTTCGGCATGCGGGTGGCACGTGGGTGTGCTGAAAGTGAGGTGGGGAGAGAGGAAAGCGCTACTTTTTGCTCAGCGCTCGACGCAGCTGCCACCTCACCAACTCAACGAACAGCCTCTGCCAACCAATCCCACCGAGCTCAGCTCACCACCTGTTCTACAGAGAGTCAAAACAGAGCTCTCCTTGAATAACCCCCAATCAAGCTTTACCATTTTCTCCGGCTTTCGGACAACCCACTGCCAAAAAGTCATTATGATGAGCAATTACAGTCGATTCAAGTATTAGCCTGTAATATGATATAAATATATTCTTCCGTCCAGGAATATGTGATCAACAACAAAGATTTGAGACAAAAGGACAAAAACTAGAGAAGCCTAAGATCTTTTTATTTGGAAAACTGGGCACATTAAACAAACCAAAAGCCCATATTTAACTTAAAACATATTGTTAGCAAATATCACAATTATCTTAAATTTAAAGTGACGACAGTTTCTCATTTTTAAAGCGATCTAGTGCTATTTTATATCCATCTAGTACTCTGCATTCTGGGTATTAGTGATGTAATGATAGTAATGTAATTATGTGGATTTTCATGCAAATTAGTGATACATTCTGCTGGTCATTTGCAGTTTCTTTTTTTCTTTGTTAATAGATTAAGATATAGATAACCCATGGTTAAAATAGAGGATTAAGTTAAAGTGGGGTCACATAAGTGCTGCTTTGTCCACCTTTGACATCTGGAGAGATATCAGAGCACAGGGGAGTCTGCGAGATAGGGAGATACGCATCACTAGAATCTGGGTCTAGCCGCAAATGTAATGGGTCTGTTGTTGTGATGCAATACCATACCAGAAACAGCCTTCGCCATCTGACCTTATCGAGACAGCTGAGCGGCCGCACACACGCTTGCATGTGGCAACTGAGTGGGCATGAAAACCAAAGGCCCGGCTTCAACTCCAGCACGCATTCCTCCACCTCTTCAGACGCTCACACATGCACCTTGCCAAACAGGAAGCGTGCTCCGTTGCAGCGGTGCAGCTTTTGGATGGTGTGCGATTTGCATTGTCAAAGAGAAGGAAACGAAAGGAGGGCGTCTTTCAGCTCTCTGCCTGCACGCCCTGTGCGGCGCGATGTGTGGGAGAGCGAGGCAGGACAGTTCCTGCTCGCTCTCTCGCTGAATTTCCATGTGCTTTGCCTACGGACACACGCCGCTCGCCTCGTCTCTGCCCGGCTACAGGAAACAACAGCGCGCACACTTGTTGTCCAATCCTGAACTATTCAAATTCAAATGCTCTGTTATCTGGAAGTGGCATGAGGAAGAATAGAACAGCTGAGGGGCTGTGAGGTGCTGAGTATATACTGTACAGCCTGGCAGTAAAGAGAGAATTACAAATTACAAATATAGCAATTAGTGAGAAGAACAATCGAATGTTAAAACCCTCACATATGCCCACACTTCGCATTTTCATGAGAGTTTATGAGAAAACCGATGCCCAATGCATGAATGAATGATTCATAAATGAAGTCATCGTAGTTGAGTAAACTTCTTTAGTGGCAAATGTAATACAATTTTGGTGTTCCCAGTTGCTCCAATAAGATTGGAAGAAAAATAACTGAATAATACCATAAATGTAAGTCTCAACGGCTCTAGACACTTGAATATTGTATGGATGATATTTACAATATTTTTATACTTTTTTTATAGGGCTAGATATTGATTTACATGTCCCGATTCGACTCGTTTTGAGTCACAAGCTCTCGATTTGATTTGATTCGATTCTCTTTTTTTTTTAGCACATTCAGTGAATATAGTTTTAATACAAATTAATATTTCTACAAAAATAATAACAGTAAACATCAGTTTACAAATGGTGAATTAAAAAAAATCAATTAAGAACCACAGGCCTGTATTTTAAACCTATTCTTTTTTTAAACAATAATAGGGCCATATAAAATGTTCCTATTATTTTTTCATAATAATCAATCAAATTAAATTAATTTATCCTAATCAAATAAAATATTAAAAATATATATTATTCCTTTAAAAATAAATATTTATTAATATGTATTAGCAGTAGTATCAATTGAGTATTAAGACAGCTAAATAGTAATATATTCTGGCGTTTCTTAACGTTAAACTAAACTTTTATTTTGACAGGTTTCCGTGAGGAACTTGTAGTTGCTGTGTATGGGATATGGCGTAGTTTCTCAAATGAAACGATAAAGTGATAATTAAGACAAGCTGGAGATGATATTTGTGTATTCATATCATTATAGTGAGACAGCAGAAGCTGAAAACACCCAGAGTGTCGTTTGCGCTTTAGTATGTGTGTACGTTTGTAAACAAAGTGTGCTGCGCCATCCGCCGTTCATTCATTCATATGTGTAATATCAAGAAATACCAGAAAAGATCGATTTAGCTGCTTTTGAGAATCAATATCGAATCAACGTCATTAAAAATAAAAACGATTAATCGAAAAATCTTTTTCTTTTTTCTTTAGCCCAGCCCTACTTTTTTTTTTTTACTATACAGTGCTTTTAAAACTTGAACGCTCCAGTTCCCATTCATTTAAATTGACAGACAGTGACCCAGACATTAGTCAAAATATCTCCTTTTGTGTTCCATGGAAGACAGAATGTCATCAAAGTTTGGAACAAGAGGTTGAGTATATTATGACAGAATTTTTGGGTAACAAATCTGTTAACTCATTTTCCGACCCAAAGATACTGTCTCAAACATAGAATTGTTTGTCAGAGAAAGGTGTGCTCCATGCGTGGTTGCTCGTAAACGGTTTAGGTGAATGAGAATGTATGTGTGTGCTCGTTGGTGCATACGTACGAGTTTCCGTGTGTCTTTGTATAACTGTATTTGTGTGTGGGTGGATGGGTGCTCTATTTCTGATCAGATGAAACACCTGCACATACTATTGTTCTGCTTGGGAAAGACGAGACTAGTTTTGCTCCCCTTGCGCCATGTGCTTTATTCTTTATGTGTATATGTGTGCGCAGATCCTTTGTTTCTTCAACCCAATACACTGTTGTCTTTTTTGCCATTACCTAATTACTCAGCAAAGCACTCATGTAATCTAGTGACATGTCTAGTGGCATAATAAATTCTTAATGCACTGAATCGATACAGACAGATCAATCAGAGCAAGGGTTGAGGGTCAAGAGTCTCCTGCCGTGTTGAAATTCACTCGTACTGTATCTCCATTCATCCTCACACAAACTACTTCCTGCTTTTATTCTTCTTTCTCGGTCTGCTTCTCTCTCTTCTAAGCTCCACTAATACAGCTTCTCTATCCATCTAATTCCATCAAGGACAAAGCACAGTTCTGATAGGTTCCCATAGTAACAGAGAATGTGTTGCTGCTTTAGGGGGCTTTTGTGCATTGTCTTCTTCGGCGAGGTTCATACAAAAGCTCCAGGCTGACCGATAGCTCTCGTTTCCCTCAACCTGCAGCCGTCAGCATGACCTGGAACCCCTGCTGCGGTTCAGATCAGAAGCAGATATCTCAGAGTTATAGATCATGGACGTTGTGCTCTTCTGATGACTGAGATCCTCCATTAGCATGACACATGCAACTGCTGAAAGGGAAAGATTTGTATAATCATCATGCATAGTGTTTTTGCCGTGTGTTTCATGAAGTCGATCGCTCATACTAGGCCGTTTCCTCTACTTAAGGGCTAATGGATGACTAAATGTATCAAGGAAGGATTTAAGTGATATCAGATGGCATAAAGGAACTGTAAACAGGCAGTGCATCTGCTGCACTACCTACAAACTATGTCTAAAAGATTGAGTCTGTTTCAAAGTGCACACTGTAAGACTGACATCCTCCTTCGCACATTTAAAGCATTATTATGTTCGATGGTTTAACATTTGAAAATGAAGAAATGACAAGTAATAAAATAATTATTATTACTTAGGGGTTTTTTTTACACTTCAAATACAATAGTAATATTTCCTACTTTGTTCTTATTTAGTAATTATAATTATTATTAAAATTTGAATAAAATAAAGATTGAATAAAAACAAAGTAATTTCACTGTAACAATATATATATATATATATATATATATATATATATATATATATATATATATATATATATATATATATATATATATATAGTTATTATTATTATTATTAAAAAGAAAAATGCCAAACTGTATAACACAAACAGGCACAGTAAACCTGGATTCTTTTAAATCACAATTACAATTGTTTTATTTTCTGGAAATCATATAGGCTTATTTGAAAGAGCAAGTGGCCAGTCAATAATCATTTAAATACTCACTGTTTCAAAGTTTACCCAAAAGACATAAACATGTCTTTTTTCAATTATGACATTAATGTGATTTTAGTGTTCTTAAAAATAATAATAATCACTTTCTATTTTTTTCTATTTAAAGTTAAAGCATATTTTCCATTTAAAAAATATGAGAACAATTTTAGCTCAAAAACTACAGAATGCATTATGCTTTTGTAAAATTAAAATCTATACATTTATGCTTTTAAATCTTGAGCCTTTAAAAACTTGCCTCATTTGCATCCTCTGTAACCTTGATTTTAACATTGTAAATGCTGTTAATGAAGCTGAAACAAGAATAGTCCTTAAAAGACACACACATTACTTTTTGCAGTTACGTCGCATGTACTTTACACAGCTAAATCAAAAACATTTCAACCAACTTGGAAAAAGAGCTTGCGGATGTTTTAGCCCTGACTTGTAAGAAAAGGTCAAATAGTTCAATCCCTCACTCTCCTTGAACAATTTCATTCCGTTATTGGTCATTGTCTTCTCTGTATTTGGGACAGAATGTTCACCTGATGATCAATCAGAGAAATTTCAAACAGCCCATGCTACGAGCTGCTGCATTCAGGGTTTTTGGTCACAAACTAATTGTAGACTTTAAACATTAAAGAGCTGTAAGGCAGGAATCACGTCTCTTTCCAGAGAACTGTGGTTACTGCATCGGCAGCTTGAATGGAAGATGAATGACCTGACTGCCCTTCAATAAGGTGAAAAGTCTCATGAACTATATAGGGACAAACACCTACATATACACACACAGGTCAGGCGATGTCCTGATAGTGAGCATTTTCTGAATGGTAATCCATAACAAAAGGCCTCCATTGCTACACTGAGCTGAAAAACACAGCTAACAGGTGCACAGATTGCCTGTAAGTATTAGTCATAATCACTGACTTGTCATTAATGGACTGTTGAGCTGAGTGAATGACATCATCATGCTCGCGCTGGTCAAAAGTTCACAAGAATGTAATTTCGAAAGAATGTTTAAAAAAACAACTGAACTGAACCAAAAGTCATTTTAGTAACATTCTAAAAATGGCAACGCTCACATGCTGATGATAATAACAGGCTGAAACATGTTTTCTGATGTACAGTGTGTACTGACCAACTGTTGACCAATTAATGAACAAATGATTCTTATGAGCTGCTGATTTGTAGTGAATCAAATCAG
Source organism: Carassius gibelio (assembly GCF_023724105.1). Classification (NCBI taxonomy): domain Eukaryota; kingdom Metazoa; phylum Chordata; class Actinopteri; order Cypriniformes; family Cyprinidae; genus Carassius; species Carassius gibelio. The sequence continues at coordinate 21,838,089 of NC_068390.1, forward strand.
TTCTGATTTTTAGTGAATCAAACGCATACAGTGTAACCAGTCTATTTGGTTATTAAAAAACAAATGATTTTTATTAGCCGGTATTTTTAGTCATTTAAAATCACTTCAGAAGGTCACATTATGCAGCAGAAATCCAAATGCTCACTTAGTCCAAATGTGAAACTATTTTCCGTACTCAAAGCACCCTTACCAAAGTTCCTCTCATCACCTTTGTCATTTTGATCCACTTATAACTCACCCCTTGCCAGAAGAAGATTGACAGAATGACCTTTTGACCTCTCCATACCCACCAAGCTCATGCTCCCTGAAGTAAACAAACGCATGCCACTCAGAAGAGGGCAATGCCCGCCCAACTATCGTACAGCTGTCTTTCTACAAGGGGCTGCATGTTTTTCCAATTAGCACAGCGTATGATAACCCAAAAGCACTTTACTGTCACCTTAAATCAGCAAAGAGCATCACAACACTCCTAGCCAATTGGAGTCAAGAGCAATCAAGTGCCATTTAGCCCACTGTGATACACATCGGCACGGCAAACCCTCTCAGACTTCCACATCAAACAAATCAAACTGTTCAAATTTGTTGCTCAACATTACCTGAACTTTACAGACTAAACACAAACAGAAAAGTTCAACGGCTTGCCTGTCTTATCACCTTGAGCAAACTATGGTTACATCACCAGACTGCTTCAGGCATGGATCAACATTTTTCACCCACAATACTCCGGTGCAGACAGACACAACACTTCACACTCTACCTACGGCCCAGTGCTAACCACCGAGTACCAACAATGTCAAGCACACACCATAACGAAGATGACAGCACCACACCCTGAATCAAGCAACACACATTAAATTTACTTTTATACACTCTTGTATATTTCCTTAGCTTAGTTGGTGCCTCAATTTAGTTGATTCACTGAGAGGCTTGTGCGGTGCCTGATGGTTATCAAGGTTTTATACGTCTATTTTTACAGGGCAAACTATGTACAGTCACAAACAGCTCTTTGTATCCTGAGCATATGGTCGAGGGAGACTGAAAGAAAGAAAAACAGAAGAGGTCTGGCCTACAAAAAGTGTGCACACAACATATACATGACATCAGGCCTACCTCAAAAACCTCCACCAAAACAATGCATGCATTGAAGATGACTATATTCTAAAATAGATTAGAAAGTTTGTTTTACTTTTACTATTTTCACTTCCTCCTTTCGATTCTAGTCCCACATATTCGTTCTTTTTCTTATCTCGAACTCAACCCAGAAAAAAAGTTGACTGCAAGTTCATCAAAAGTGACTGAAAATAATGAGAGGCGAGAAATACTTCCCAAATCGGTGATGATATTCATCATTCTTGTAATGAATAATTAGCCCAACTAAATTACCTGCTCATTAATAATGCAGCCCTATTAACAAAGCTCAGAAACTGCAGTTTAAAAAAAGCGCGACGGGTTTCGAGTAACACACCCTCGCGCAAACGTTTCTGGAGATGCTTTACCAAATACACAGAAACCGATGACGTCACTGCTTTACGGACTTCTTATTGATGCAACTGCAAGCATAGCATAAGCACCTGTGCTAATTTATGTAAACCGACACGATTTTGGCATCTTAAGCACATCTTAAACATACTGTACCCAGTGTTTGGTTTTCTTGTCCTGACGGTCCCGGGAATCTAATCCAGGTACACACCCTCCTCACACACCCTGTTCAGAAAGAGAAAAGATAATGTCATTACTCCATGCAACACTGGTTTTATTAAAGCACACAAATACCAACAAAGAAATGTGAAGAAGTAATCATTATGTCAAGTCATCTAGTGCATAAGTTATCTTTAATCCTGCGAGGTATCTGTAATTAATCACTACACATTATCAGCAAGGGTATGTCAGTGGCTTAACAAACTTGTTCTCGTAAGCTACTGAACTTGTGCCAAATGTGTCCGGCATCGGTCAGACCCCCTGTCAATGCCTGCTAACCAGCTGACACTTCAGCCTGACTCCTTATAGGACTTAAAAACAAGCAGCAAAGCAGCAAGAAACCACAAGCATCATTTCTTTATTTTCATTCGCATTCTTTTTCACTGCTCCTCTACTATCTCTCCCGGCCCAGGTCAGTGGCTCACCTGACATGGCATCCTTCAGATCCTCAGGGGTTCCAGACCTCCTTCCTCTCTGCTGTGACAGTCGCGCAAGCCTGTACAATCACCATTCGCTCACGTTCTGTGAGCGAGCTATTTCCCTGCCACTGTCTGCAGCCTTCTCTCTCTCTCCCTCCCTCTCTCTCTCCCTCCTCCCTCACTCCCTCGCTCTCTTTCTTTTGGTTGCTCCCCCTCCTTCTACCTTCACTTGCTCAGAGAAAAGAGCAAAAGAGGGAAAAAAATGATCATGTTTCTTCGGCGTAAGCAGCTGCTCTCTGATTGGTCGGATGGTCCGAAGGAGGCAACAGCCACGGCGATGGCTGCAGATATTAAAATAGGTTTCGCCTTGCCCTGCTGCTGCAGAAAACGAAAGAAAAGAAGGGCAGGAGAATGAGTGCGAGTGAGAGACTACCTCTTTTTCAAAGCAGGAAGGAGGGGAGGCCGTCAGTATTTCCTGTTATGCAGCTGAAGCGAGCGAGGACATCACGCGCAGCATTCGCACTCTGGCGGGCTGTCAACACAGACGCCGGCTCATCTTGACACTCTCAAGTCGGCCTCAGGATTAGAACACACACACATGCAGATTTCTCCCAGCATCCTTACTGGATTCTATTTAATGCTGTGTTGTGAGTTAGAGAGCTAGTTTTAATACTGCCATGAAATAGCAAGTATTGCTGTATAAAATGTTGTGAGAAAATTAAAACCACATTAAAAGAAGCGCCTCCGTCAATCGCTCATCTCTGATTGTCTTCAGTAAAGACTCAGCCTAAGTATGTGGCCACCCTAAATTGCTATTTTACTTCCTAACCTTGTGTTCTTGTGAAAAAAATCAAATTATGTAACCTGAAGCAACAGGTGGAAAAGCACAACCCAGATGCTGGCATCCATTCTGTCACACTGTGTAAGCGGTGATATGCCTCAACTGTTTTCTTCCATACCAGCACCATGAGAACAAATCCGTCCCCTCATCATGCACGTGAAAAACAACAGTGGTCGGCTACACAATTTAGCATTTAACCACAACTGGTGCATTTTAGTTTTCCTGTACCATAAACAGCAAAGCATGCCGCTAGCACTGCCATTGTAAAAAAATTAATAAAAATAATAATAATAAAAGACCTTGATCCAATTAAAAGGGCATGAACTCTAAAAGACTTGGAGCCAGTGCCCTCTGTAGACAAATGACAGTGTGTTTTGAGTAAGTGCTGGTGAATGACCTTTGCCTTCCTAAATTTGTGCTGAGGGTTCACAGCATTTAATGGTTCAGTTTGCACTGGGGAACAGGCTGTCACAAAGAAAGCTTTTTCAAATTTCCATCAAAGTGGCACTTAAGAATTTGAAGCCTTTGAATATGCTTCCCTAATTCCAGGAACCTATTTGTTTATGTTGGCATAACTGAATGAAAGCCATTTCCAGAGTTTAATCATAAATATGTGTGTGTGTGTGTGTGTGTGAGAGAGAGAGAGAGAGAGAGAGAGAGTGAGTGAATGTTTTAAGTGAGAACATAGCTTTAAAAGCGACTTTCCATCAGAAACAATCACGAAAAACTTACCAGAAAGCCTAGATGTGTCAAAGCTCAACACAGAATCAATGTGATTGATTCTGTTGTGGAAAAAATGCGTAAGGACATTTGTTAAACCTCCAGCTCTGTCTATTTCTTCTTGATGGATAGAACCCAGGTGATGGAAAACAAAATGATGTTTATGTATCATATGTCAGTGTCAGGAAGAGACACTGTGGGTGTGTTTATGCATTGAACTGGACATATATATCAAGCCAGTGCAAAGGGCACTGGTTCATCTTTTTGGCATAGTCAAATAAACTAATTTGCCTGATGGGTTGTAAATACTTGGCTACACCCTTGACCATGTCTCTACTGGTGTGCTTGGTTGTTACATAACCCTACTGCCTATTCCTATACCTGATATACAATAGATAATATCTTCTATTAATCATGAAAGAACAGAACAGTAAACATTTTTGACAGAAATGCTTTTCTGTAGCTCAAACAGTACAGCGTTAGCAACGCCAAGGTCATGAGTGCAATTTCCATCAAAAGCAAGAACTGATTAAAAATAATAATAATTTAAATGTGTACTCTGAATACAATGTATATCCACTTTGGATAAAACTGTCTGCATATATATATATATATATATATATATATAAAATGTTAACATTATTTTGTATATAATGTATGTTTGAGCTGCCACATTAAAAAAATAATAATAATAACAATATTTCCTCCTATCACAGCATGGTAATTTACAGCAGGTGCCATCTGACTTGAGCAACATACGCTTGTCGAGAGTCTCCCTAATTGGGCCCTTCACTGACGGAGAGCGCGTCATGGAACATTCCCGGAACGAGCTTAAGTCCCACCCACCTTCTCTCCTGCTCACACACATACACGCGCACGGGCGGTGTGTACATGAAAATACAGACCACAACATTACCCATGCTGAAAAAAAAAACGAACGGTCTGCGACAACAAAAACAGCACAAACCATATAACATTAATGACAGTCGCTCCCAAGATAATGATTTATTTCACTTTCCCGCACCAGCCTTGCAAATTCCTCAGGATATTACGCAATATTCACTATCTCCAACCAAGCAAACGGGGTATTCCCCACATGTCCCAATAAACGGTGGGGACCCATCCGGTACTCATTTTCACTTTATCGCGCTTACAAAAAAGAATGTCACTCCTTGACATACTAAGAATAAGGTATATAAGACTAAAACTCACCGGTAGAACGTTTTCAAATCCGCCTACAACATTCCAAAAGAGTGTCAAACGCCACTGTCGCCACTTCCAGCTCTGGCACAAAATATCAGTTTGACTCGAATTGTGACGACAACGCTGCAGACGCCTGTTGGAGTACAATGTAGTGCTCTTTGCTTCAGAAAGATATGAAAGTGACTTAGTCCGCTTCGGCTGTGGGGAGACGGGGTTATTCCTAGCGACGCTTCCCAGAATAGAAAAACGAGAGAGGGAGAAAGAAGTAGAAAGCGAATCTGCGCGCGCGCGCGTGTATGTGTGTGTGTCAGTGTGATTGTGACGTCATCGGATCCCCCAGCGCGCGTCCTCGAAGAGCTGCAGAGGGGGGGAGTGGGGTTGACCGAGACTACCCGCACGGCCTCTTCCTCGTCTTGATAGGAGGAGGGAACTCCCTTGGTGAAATTTCTCCAGAACGAGCTCCTCTGAATCCAAACCGCGACAGATGTCTCGTGTTCCTGCAATTTGATGTATCAGGGCAGGGCGGGAACGCTCACTGACATTAGGTCTACTTGACTTGCATGTAGCACTAGAGTAAAGGAGTAAGATTGTACCTTCATAATGTTAAAGCAGTATTAAATGACAAATTAAGATTTATTATCTGTACCCAGATGTAGATCATCCATAAACTGCTGCATAATATGACTTCTTTCAGCATCACATTTTTTTCTGCTTTCTACTCTAAAATGGCAGTGACCTGTTTTCCCTGCCTCTATGCATGACACATTGTTTAGGAAAGAAAAACCCTAGGCTGTAAATAGAGGTAGGCTACCTAGTTGTCCTATCTGAATCAGTGTGTGTGTGTGTGTGTGTGTGTGTGTGTGTGTGCACATTAAGTGACAATAAGTTGATTACTGTTCAATATTACTTAAATGCTGCTAAATGCAATCTTTTTCTGAGCATTATATTATATACATTTAAGCATGGTCATTGTTCACATGTATGTAGGTCTTGTTTGGCCCAAATAAAGAGAGATTGTTAAAGTAAATAGAAATTATTGCTTGGTTGCCTGTTGCTGTTCAATTTGTGCATGTGCCTGAGGTTTTTGCCTACGTAGTGGGGACCAAATATCCTAGGACAGTAAACCCTACATTATGGGAAACCAACATGCAGGAAGGATTGTTTGAGGCTTCAGTTTAGGGGAGGGAGATAGAAAATATCTCTAGCTCATTATGAAATCATTAGAAATTATGGAAAAGTCCTGTCTGTGATAGGAAATGTGCATATTTGTCTTCTCAGGGAGTGTGCATCTGTTCTGTATTGTATTAAATGGATTACTGGCTAGGTTAGTGTGGCTTATGTTTCCTTTAAGGAGCTCGTGATCACATCAGCTGTGACCTGGAGTTCCCTTCACATTGGCAGTAGGGAGCTCCTCTGTAATCCTCAGCAAGGGCATCCCCAAAGAAGCGCTGACATCTTGAGTCACTCAAGCATAATTGACAGTGCACAGACATAAATCAGCATTGCCGGACAAGCTTAGGCATCACAGTCAATGATGCTTTCCCGCAGGAAATAAAAGGAAATGGAAATGTCTGCACTTGACCCAAAGGGCTTGTTTCATCAACATTTATCAAGTCATCTCATTGCACTGGTGGGCGTTTGCTCGCGAGTGCCTGTGCAGGTGTCTGCATGTACTCAGCTTGCAAAGTAATTTTCTCAAGGACTAGAGGGTGTTCCCAGCAGCACAGATCAGTTCTCAGTTAATTATCGGTGGACCAGATAAAAACACTGCTCCATGTTATTATAAATGTTTGAATGTCATGAATCACAATGCACATTTGTTTCCCTGAAGGGATCACCACCATAAACATTCCTAGAAGCAAATCACAACTCCCATGGCTGTGATTACTGATATATTTTAACCTTCACCCACTCTTAATTTATATACTTATGTACATTAATATATATATGTGTGTGTGTGTGTGTGTGTGTGTGTGTGTGTGTGTGTGTGTGTGTGTGTGTGTGTGTGTGATGCATGTTACATTAATACAGATGTAGCTTACTTCATTGTTTACAAGCAAGGCAATGATGGGAGGGCCTTTATAACTGTACGTGATGTTGTGCCACAGTTTCTGAATGTGTGCATGTGCATATTTGTGTGTGAGTGTGTGTGTGTGTGTGTGTGTGTGTGTGTGTATTTATATATATATATATATATATATATATATATATATATATATATATATATATATATATATATATATATATATATATATATGGGTGTGTGTGTGTACACTATACATACTATGCATTTAAAATATATAAGACTTGTAATATATAATATATATATATATATATATATATATATATATATATATATATATATATATATATATATATTATGACATTATATAAATATTATATCCTACAATGATGCTTTACATAAAAAAAAATCTTTATATTTATTTTAATTTTGATAAATTATTTGTATTAAATTTACTGTTTTTCAACATTGATAATAGTAAGAAATTCAGCATTTTAGAATTATTTCTAAAGGATCATGTGACACTGAACACAGGAGTAATGGCTGCTGAAAATTCAGCTTTGCCATCACAGGAATAAATACATTTTAATATACATTAAAATAGAAAGTTTACCGTTTTAATGTTTTTTTGATCAAATAAATAATATACTTTAAAAAAAGACATTTAAACAAATAAATAAAGTAAAAATCTTAAAATCCCAAAACTTTAAACACTTTATATACACACACAGATACACACATCAAGTATTTGTTATGTTATTTTAATATCACTTTGTATAAGATTTTTTATATCTGTTTGCCTTATACCTGGTGAAATATTTTTGAAAAAATTGCTAATTCAAAACCCCATTCTTCATAATTAAATTGTCAAAACAAGCAGTCAACAGTAAACTTCCTCATGCTTTCTTTGAGTCACAGAGTCCCACTTCTCTTCACACTACAATAATGTGAAAGAAGTCACGTATACGCTCTCACATATATAACACAGAGGAATAGCCCAAGGCTGTATCTGTTTCTCCAGTTGAGACGGTGTAATATTGCTCCAACAGCAGTCATCATGCCAAAGCTTACATGGAGGGATCTGCCTCACCCTTTTCCACTCCCAGTTTTACCCCCAGTAATCTGCGACTATTGTGTAGCTTTCACATCCCTGTGATTAACCTCATACTCAGCAACACGTCATTCTCAGGAATCCCAGAGGTTTTTTTTTTTTTTTTTTTGCTCTTACAGCACTACCAGGAAATTACATAAGAAAATGTTACAGTTGACAAAGATCAGGTTGTCTTTGTGATAAGGCAGGGCACTAATGTGTGAATCCATGCCAAAGAACTCCTTTCATCTCATGTACCAAAGCTGTAAAACCGCCCTGTAAAACTGGCAAAGGTCTGACGAGTGGACACACCTAAAGACTCAGAGTCCATACCATTACAAATACTCCTTTGTTGGGTCTGCTGACTATAAAAGAGAAAGAATGCCACTATGATTCATTCGTTTGTTCAATTACAAGAAGTTACCTGACATGCTTACTAATGAATCACACACTCATCATCAACATCATCAGAACCATTAAATCAGTCTTTAACATTTACTTTTATTCAGATATTAAGATTTCATCTTTTTTTAAATATTGAAATATAGGTGTTTAGAAATCAGTGTCAAAGGTAATTTTCAATGGCGGCCATACTGTAAGATCAAGACCTCTGGTGGTTGAGAATGATATTGCATTATCATCTTATTAACAACGTTTATTTTATAATGTTTAATGTTTCAAACATAATAATAAAAAATAACAAAATAAAGTCATGGCTGTCACATAAACCACTGCTGTTCAAAAGTAATGTGTCGGTAAGATTTTAAAGAAATTAATACTTTTAATTAGTAATGACATAATACATTTATCAAAAGTGAAAGTAAAGACATTTATAAGGTGAAAAACAAAATCTATTTAAAATAAATGCTGTTCTTTTGAATTTCTATTCATCAGACAATCCTGAAGAAAAAAGAAATTCACGGTTTTGACCAAAATATTAAGCAACACAAATGTTTTCAACTTTGATAATAAGAAATAATTCTAGAGCAGCAAATCCGCATATTTGATGCTTCATGAAGTATCATGTGCAAAAATTGGAGTGATAGCTGTATGTAAAATATATTTGAACAGAAATAAAATGCAAATATTTAATTATATAACATTTTAATTTGGTATAATACAATAGCCACTTGGTATTATGCCACATGCATTGGCATTTAGTTTGACCTCTAACTGTGTGATCATCAACCTCTAGCTGTAGAGTACACTGGTGCCTTTTAATTGCTTTCTTTTTCATGGTCAATATGACTTTCAGTGTGTGCTTCCTCATCCCTATCTCATTTTCCAGGACGCTGGAGACCAAACAGAGGCCTCTGCATAAAGGCGGTTAACATGTTTTCATGAGATAAAAGCGCAGTGATTGCGGACTCTTCCATCCCGTGAGACCAAAGCCCTGTGTTTGAAGTTGACAACTGACAGAAAGCTGTAAAACATTGAAGTCTGGCAGAGCACAGGTTTTCCAGTATACATGGCACACACTGATTCTGTCCTCATGTTTTCCCACAAATCAGAAAGGACATCATTATAACAATAAAACGTTTGTTTTAACAGCCAGTGACCTATTTTTGACATTTGCCTATCTGTCAAATGCAATTATATTCACTGAATAAAGGCGATGAAAAAAGCTTGCTATCTTAATAAAGTCCCTTAGTAGAAGACAACACAATCGTAGTGAAGCATGACTGCTGATATAGTCTAAAAGTCTACGCCAGGGATTAAAAATAACACTCTTGGCTGAAGACAAAATTAATTAAATGAAAACAGTATATCCACACATCTGATATAAAACAAGACAATAGCAGGACCACACAAGAGTTCCTAAGATCACAAAATGATTAAAAGACACTCTAAAATTAAAGGAACCCAAATGTAAAAATTTGCTGAAAATGTACTCCCCCTCAGGGCATCCAATACATAGATGAGTTTATTTCTTCATTAGAACAGATTTGGAGAAATTTAGCGTTACATAATTTGCTCACCAATGGATCATCTGTAGTGAATGGGTGCCATCAGAATGAGAGATCAAGTAAATGGTGCTTGATTTGTGCATATTTTTCTCCTAATTCAGACAAAATACTTTTTCACTAGAGAAAGCAATATTATGCATAGAAGACTTATATTTTGGTGGTTTGACATTAAAAATATCTAAATTATTAATTAATTACAAGCACACAGCTTGTGGATAGCTTTGTGGATTACTGCAATGTTTCTATCAACTGTTTGGACTTCCTTTCTGACGGCACCCATTCACTGCAGAGGATCCACTGGATTTCTCCAAATCGGTTCTGATGAAGAAACAAACTCAACATCTTGCAAAGCCTGAAGGTGCTACATTTGTAGTGAATTCTCATTTTTGGTTAAACTATTCCTTTAATTTAATAGATGAATAATTTATTTGCACTTTCAGTTAACATTCTAACAGCCTGCATAGCTGATTCATGGTCTACAATAAAAGCCAATAAATAAATATAAAAAGTGAGGTGAGTTATTCTTATATTTTCGTAACACTGCATGTTATTATTGCTCATAACTCTGTTTGCCCAGCTCTGTCATGGTGTATGTTTGCATTTTCTATGCACTTTCTCTTTCTCCAAACCAGTTATATAGTGTTTAGACACCTCTCATCAGCCATCTGTCTTTCTACACCTCTCCATTGTGGACACACACCTTGTGCTTTAAATATCTCTGCAGGTGTGTGTGTGTTATCTGTATATTTGGACAGGCTGTGACCGCAGACCATAAATGGTAATGATATGAAATGTGTGGTGTGACGATGGAAACCCCATTGCTTTCGGTGAGTGTTTTATATACACATCGTATCATTTATTGGTTGTTAAGATGATGATGAAAGCCGCCGGCACAGTAAATAACACTCAAATCTCGAAGTCCACAGGGACAATTATAATCCTCACCACATGCATCATTCATTCTCAAGTAAATGGCCCATGAAAAAGAGAGAAGATACAGGATGCAGACCTGCAGGGTTGCGAAAGATCCAGATTTTAATAAATGGCTACTTATCAAATCATAAATGTGATAGAATACAGTTAAAAAAAACTTACTATTACAAAATTAAAAATAACAGTTTTCTATTTTAATAAATTTATACATTTTTGTGATAGCAAAGCTAAATATTTAGTAGCTGTTGATCAAGTCTTCAGTATCACATGGTCCAAAAATCATTCAACTGATTTGGAGCTCAAAAAAAAAATAATAACAATAATATTATAAATGCAATCCTTCAAAATTCATTCAACTGATTTGGAGCTCAAAAAACATTTCTTAATATTATAGATGCTGGAAACTGATATGCTGCTCATATGTTTTTCACTTAATTTACTTGTTATCAAATTTAAATGCGTTCTGTTGCTACCTCAATTTAAGTGTAAGAACTGAAATGAAAATTTGAGCTCTCAATGAACACAATGTGATCGCTGAAGCTCCTGCGGTCCTGCCAACCTTCAACCAAAATGCTCATGATCTCTGTAGACGTTTTTTGATTAACAATAGGACAGTTATGAAACCAAATTTGAATTTGGAGGCAACTGTAATGACTGCATAATATTTCCTCATTATCTGCGGGCTTAGAGTGGGAGGTTTCTGAGAAGGGACATCTAATTGGCAGAACCAGGACAAAGGTAAGCAAGAGGCGGACGAGCCAGCAGATGTGTGTGTTCGCTCTCTTCATTAGACTGATTGGGCAGACTTTGATGTCTGCAGACAAGTCCAAACATCAGAGTTTTTAAAGTGTGACTTTCCCCACACAACTCCAACCATGATGATCAATGTATCCAAAAGACAGATATATTGCTCTACACACCATCTGTGAACTGCATTAAGACTTGCGGTTCAGTGCCTTAAACTCTCTTTTCAAATGTGGTAGAATGATAGTTGCCATTGCACAGTTATTGGCTATAAACTATGAACTTTCTTAAGTTAACAGAAAATCGAAAGAGACATATAGAAAGCAGAGCAGGCCAGCCACACAAGCCACGAGCCCGTCTCCTTTACAGTCGCTGCTTGGTTTTGTTTTTTCCCTACTGCATTAACAAAAGGCAGTATGTCTTAGTTAATTCATTATACACCTTTTTCCTTGCATTACTTGATAAACTTGAATTATACAAAGTTTTATGTGGCTCTCTGGTGTATGTGATTTGGTTTATCACTATGTTTAGTGTGAGAACATTCCAAAAAAAACAACTCAGTCATGAAAATTCTATCCTCATCCATTTGTCCATCTATTGTAGACAGAATTATTGATTATAAAGCCAGAAACACACAGGCTTCTCACACTGCAAAGCCCCTTTATGGTCCAAAAAGTCCAATCAGGAAAACTTGATATTGCAGTTGGCAATCTAGCATATAAGGATGCACAGTATAGCCTTTATGTAAAAACATTGGGTGCTGCGTTTGCCAAATCAGTGACACTGACCTGGAAAATATGCAAATAATGCAGTGTTTAGAAACTTACAGTAAAAAGTCCTCTTATGAATACCCAGGATTAATTGTTAACCCTGGATAAATTATGAGCAGTGGAAGCCATGAAACAAGATAACCCAGAATTTAATTGACTTGGGGTTTAGAATCACCTATGGTTAACTATTTCCAGTGTGAAAAGCCCTATACTTAAGGCAAGTGCGCTCATGTATCCACTAGCATTTGGCCAGCACACGTATTGTACTTGCGTTGGGTTACTCATTTTTTTGCAATGTCAATCTTTTGTAAATTTTAACAAAACTAAAAAAAATCACAACCGTTGACCAAGCACTCATGTATGTGTGTAAACTATATTTCTGGTATAATGGGAAGCAGTGGATACACTGCTGCATATCAGACCGATATTAGCATAATGAAATCGGTGCTACTTTCTTGTCTCTTGTATTACTCTTCAGGCTCGTGTACTCTTGTTTAATTGAAACGCAACTGACGCCATTTTACCTCCATTGATTGTGTTGAAAAATAGATTATAGTTAGACCAATGAGGGCTTTGGCATTACAGTGATATTATTCACTTTGTTGTTTGGCCAGTTGTTTTGCACATTAAGGGGCATTTTTCTTAGTGGAAGTCTCAAATATGCACAGGTAAAAAAAAAATTTACTCAAATCAATATTTAATGTTTGCATATTTATTGATTTGAGAGTAGGCATGCAGTATAGCAATTAAGTGTGATGATGTGCAGCCAAATGGTCAATATCACAAAATAAACCCTGAGAAAACCAAAACCAAAATAAACTGACTGTACTATCTGCTCAGCAATAATGTTTTCAAGTGTGAGATGGGACGCCTAAACTGTGTTTTCAAGACTTTTGGCACTGTATCATACTAACAAACACATTTCACTGAGATCTACTCTTGCACATATATTGGATTTGAAATCTGAGCTTCGCATGTCGGAGAGCTTGGGGCCAACCGAATGAGATGAAGTTCTGGGTTGCTGGAGGACCAACTCATAGAACCACATGCATCTCACTCAAGTGCACTACTGTGAACAAGTCTACCTCAGCTCTGGAAACTCTTGCATGCTCCCCACAGCTAACCACGAACTGTGGAGCACTCTTGCACTTTGGCAGACCCCATCAAACTCCACAGTAGGCGAAGAACCTGCACAGCAGTCAGTGTGCCTTATATTTTCTTTGCATTTTCTCTTTTTGTGCATGAGGCTTGGGTCAAGTTGGATAAATATAAGGTTTATATATATATATATATATATAACTTGCTGGTAATAAGTGGATTTGTCTGTGATAATATGGCATGTGAGTGACAGTAAGTCCAAACATAAAAGCATTCGATAATGCTATTTGAGATGTGACAGCTAAAATCATGTCATTTACACATACTATCCCTTGGTCTGAAAAAATAACAAAATAAAAATCATCCTGTCTTAGGTAATATAGGTAGATAGTCCAGTATAGTCCAGGTCACAGGAATTACACCAGCCCCTGTTACGCTGCTTTAAGTGGAGTAAGGCAGAGTTTTTTAATCCTCATTCCTTCATCCTCTTAAATGGCCAGTTCTGGGAACCATTTGTGTGCCTGTGGCAAGGGATTTTCCACTGTAAACCTCTTCGGCTGCTATATTGTATCATAATGCAGGTTTTACGGGGACAAAATGTTTTGTCTGCTACTGTCTGACATCTCTCAAAGAGTGATGGGCTCCAAAGGCCAATTATATGTTACAGTTTAATAGTTAAAAAGGGGTTGGTGAGAAAGGGTTGTTTTTGAAGGGTTATTTATGTTTCATTATATTCTGGTAGCTTTCAATATGCGTGATATTGAAAATGTAAGTAAGTAAGAAAATATAATATAATATAATATAATATAATATAATATAATATAATATAATATAATATAATATAATATAATATAATATAATATAGGGGAGATGTAAGTTTTCACAAGGTAACGAACCTCAATAACCATAAGGTTTTCAATAGTCCAGTTAGTCAGATGCATTAGTGATTTAGTACTTTGGTTTCAACCACTTCAGTTTAAGACTCTGTTCTGTTTTTTTGGTCTTTAATAATGTTCTCAATACATTCGCAGAAAACAATATTTATACTGTACATCATTTATGGATTTTAATTTTCTGAAACTTTTTAGTTTGATGTTCATTAAAAAAATGTTTTTTTTTTTAAAGTTTACTTCTTGTTTCAGAACCTACAGAGAACATCAAAAAGAACATACACACGATGATTTAAAATAAAGATCAAATGTAATGTTGCCTTAATGTTCATAAAAAATAAAAATAAAAATAAAAAAGTTCCTTAATGGGAATGTTAGCTAAACTTTCTTAGAACAGATATTTGTTAGCTTGGAAAATAACAGTGGAAATTGCTATCATTTTTGTAACTTGGTATATGAACATAAAAACTAATGTTAAAAAAAGAAACCACCTAGTAAACTGACTAGTGTGACAACACAATGACCTAGACTAGAGACTAAACGTTTAATCTAAACATTTTGTACTATATGAGAGCAGTAAACAAATCCAGAAAATGAGCCTTCTGAGAGACAAACGAAAGATTAGACGAAACAAATCCCCAAAACTCTTATGATGCGGACCATCTTAACGCGCATGCGCGGACTCAAAGAACACGAGCTGCTCTGCACGGGCAGCGATGCTTGTTACTATAGCAACAACCTCTCGCGCACATCCGCCGCCTCCACCAACGTCTCGCACGGATCCGCGCGACCCTCTCCCCCTCCCCACCGCATAACAGCATCCCTCTGTCAACAGGATATGTCCTGAGACGGAAATACGACGGGGGAAGGAAAATGGCGCTCATCCCATCACAGATCCTCAGAGTAGCGATACTCCTCTCTTATTTTTCCATCCTCTGCAATTACAAAGCCATAGACATGCCCGCGCATCAAACATACGGCGGTAGCTGGAAGTTTCTTACATTCATAGATTTGGTAAGTGCATGTGCATCGTTCCCATGCAGTGCCTGATATATATTTATATGATATCTCCATAATGCATTATAAAGACAGATATGCAGGGTCCTTCAAAAAAGAATCCAAATGATAACACAAAGAGTCTTACGTCATATTTAATGAGCATTAAATGTTAATCACATGACGTAATGACTTCTAAATTCTGTAATGATGATGTCATGCTTTTCATTTGTAACATCATTAATAATGAATCATAATCTGAAGGGTTGTACTAAATTACCATCAGTTCACAGGAGGACAAATTAAGGGTGAATTTACAGTTTTTACAAATAAATTGAAGCATCCTTTACTTTTCATCCTTTTGTTCTGGCAACATAAGGGACCAGTCTGTTCGAGTAAATGCAGGTCACATTAGGCAGCAGTAACTGCACGCACGCGCACACACACACTGACTGTTATGACAGTCTGTGAGCCAATGACTCATGTTTTCCACATAAACAGCCCATTTTCTCCCCCCTTTTTTGAAGTGATTTTTAATAGCAATAAAAGTTGTTTTGTTACACTTCACTTTTACACATCTGTTCCAGAGCAGTGTTTGCTTTTTTTTCCATTTTGGTTTGGGAATAATCTCATGTGCAGATATGTTCTGTGCAGATGTGTTCAGATTACTGTGGATGGAGCTTTTCGAACCGTATGCTGTTTCATAACATCATGTTTTCTCCTAGAATCCATAGTACTTGTTGGAAATTCTAGTGCACTGTAGTCACTGCACTACAATTAACATATAACTATTTTTCAAAAGCTTGGGCACAGTAAGATTGTATTATTATTATTTTATTTTTCAGAAAGAAATTACTAGTTTTAATCAACAAGGATGCATTAATTGAACATAAGTGACTGAAGACATTTATAACGTTACAAGATATTAGTTTCAAATTAAACTATTCATCAAAGAACTATAAAAAATATTAAGCAGAGCAAATGTTTTTGATAAGAAATAAGAAATGTTTCTTTCTTATCTGCCAAAATAGTCAAAGCCCAAGCTTTCATTCATATGTGCACATCAAATTAATTTACAAAAAAAATGTATTTGAATAGTTTTGGTAACCTAAAAAACACAATGATGATGTTATAAGTTTATTCATAAACTCTTTTACTGTCCATAAGCACAGAAAAACTCACTTTCACTTTCACCACGAACATAGAGAGAGATGAACTTGATCTATTGTTTGTTCTGCTTTGTGTAATAGTATAATGATTAATTCTGACAGCATTTAATGACCTCTGACACCACTCATAGCATCGCTGTAATGAACCTGGATGATGAGACGGTGTGAAACTAATATTAGAACAGACAATAAACACATGCCACATTCAGAGAGGCAGATTATCTCATCTTGGCACAAGAAACGCAAGTACGTCTGGATCAAATACTTGCATTGACTATCCACAACTGATCTACTACTTCACTGTTGTTATGTTTATTGACACTCTAAGTAACTACCACTGTGTTTACTGCGATCTTAGCCATTTATGTTTTCATCAGGCTTCATTAATTATTAAATATTGGGGTTTCGATTTGGCTTTCCATTCTCACAATAGTTCACTTGGGTTGCCTGGCATAGAATTAATCTCTGTGTCATATATAAAGTACCTGGCCAAGTGTGGCCGAAAGCTTTCAGTGATCTGACAAGATACCCGTGGATTAATTAGCAGAGTGTAATTAGCACAGATGCACAGGTTTTCTGAGTGTATCATTACCGTGATGAAAGGCAGCCTATATTTTTGTGAGAGCAGTTGCTATGTTGCAAACGCTTTGCAAGTATAATTATAAAATCTTTGATTTTAAGACAAACAGAGTTGGAAAAATCTGTTCACATCTAATACTTTAAGACTGAAATGGTGCATTTGAATGCATAGTGTCTGAACCATTAGAACTGCACGTTGTTGTATGACTTTTATTTTATCACGAATGCTAAATGTTATTACTTTAATATTCTAAAACTGTCTTGCAAACCACTGTTTCTGCAGAGTACTGTAGTTGTATGTTGTTTGATAAGAATTGAGTTTCCTAGCCCGATTATTATTATTCCCAGCCTCAAACAAGCAATTCATTAGATTTCATGGAGACTTGAGTCGCAGTCCAGAAATCCTTGTGGTTGTTTATAAGCACAAAATAACACTTTGTATAGCTAATAAATGATTTTATGCCTCTATTGGCTTCGTGTCCATGCACCGTGGCTGTTTTTATAACTCTCAAATGATGTGAGAAAAGGACGAACATCCATTTTTAGCTCAGCAAAAGCGAAGATCAAAAGCAATAGTCAGGGTAAAGTAAGAAAAATAGATCATTTTAGGCGGCTGGTTATAGGGATTTAAGACTTTTCCAATAAAAGACAAATCGAACATTTATATGAAGTCTTAGAAGGGCTTCTCCTGTCTTCAGAAACCAGGAAACAAATTTAGGAGCAGAAAGATAATGAGGAATTAAATATTAAAGAGCATATTAATGGGAGACTTATTTGCATGTTGGATATCTTTGGAGGAGATAGAATAAAGAAACCCTCATACTTCCATAATGTCTTTCCATCTTAAATTAATGTCAAAGCAATCTCTCAACACTCTCATCATGAATGCTCGCTAATGGAAAATGGGCTAAATAAGATATATTAGCTTAAGACGAGAAATAGGTTATGGAGGAAAGATTGTGTATTAAATTATTCCAAATGCCAGTTTTCTTGCAGTCTGTCATGCATTGTAACATTTTAAAGCTTGACAACTCTATCTGTATATTGTTCTGTTTCTTGTGATGTGAGTTTGTTTGCTCTTGTAAAAAAAAAAAATGGCACTTAGAAATACTCATATTCTATTTTGAGACAACCAAAGATGAATGCATGGCTTTCATCAAGTTTCCCTTCAACTCTCCATTGTGTTCTTTTTATAAGACAGCTTTGATTTGCATGTCAACGAAAGGCCTTCCAAAAAAAAAAAAAACTAGGAATTTTTTTTTTATTATTATTATTTATTTATAACTAAAATGGAAAAAGTTGATTCTCAAACGGCACTGACTGCTCTCATATTCATATTTAACCCCAAAAATGAAAATGACCTTGTAATTTATTTACCCTTAAGCCATCCAAGATGTAGATGAGTTTGTTTCTTCATCAGAAACATTACATCACTTGCTCACCAATGGATCCTCTGCAATGAATGAGTTCAAACAGCAGATGAAAACATCACAATAATCCACAAGTAACCCACATGACCCCAGTCGTTTATATATCATTGTATTTAATTATATTTACTAATTGCTAGCTTTCAGGTTTTGTCGGCTAATATATAGATAAAAATAAATATATAAAAACAGTTATACTGTGAAATACTGTTATAATATAAAATACATTTAATTTATTTTACAATGTCTTTGTCACAATGTAGAAATGTCAAAATGCCACATAATTGTTCTTGGAAGTTTACAGATCTGATGGGACGTGTCCCATTTCTTCTGGGTATACTACATTACTTTTTCCTTAACCAGTATGTTATGATTCCCCATGTCAGGTCATTCAGGCGGTGTTCTTTGGCGTGTGTGTCCTGACTGACCTCTCAAGCCTTTTGACAAAAGGCAGTGTCTGTATGGAGCAAGAGAGACAGTTGAGGAAGCTCATTGGCTTGCGAGACTGGATGATGGCTGTTCTGGCCTTTCCTGTTGGTGCGGTATGTATAAACCACCAATCAGATTTCTCATTTTGCATATATACACTTATAAAATACTCTTTGTTGTTGTTAGTTGGATCTGGAGACTGTGAGTAGTACTGCTGGCTCAATGAGGATATGTTGATATTCAGATAACATCAGTGCTTAGAATCAACATAGAAATTTGGACTGAAATTTAATAAAAACACCAATATGGCCAATTATCAAAGTGAAATGATGCAGTGATCCAGATTATTACCGTGCAAATAAATCTAAAGTTCAAACTAGAGCTTGGAAAAGTTTCAGCTTTTATATAAGCCTGAACACATGCAAACATTGCATTTTTTGTAAACGGAAAATCAGCAAAAGTCTTTGGCTGCTGGCGGTGACTTACACTGTGGTTAGTTTAAAGTGTGTGAACCTACCGTAAACTCTCTGAGCCATCAAGTTCCATTGTTAAAGTGTGGGAAAGAAAAAACAGTACAGTAACAGAACATGAATGCAATACTTTGTCTGAAGCTGCCCTTCCCCTCCCACACATGTCATTGACATTAAGATGTCTGAAACCACAGAAAAACAGAGGCGACTATTCAAAACTTGTTTCGAGCAATCATCCAGTGGATCTAAGAAAGGAAGGTTGTGTATAGAGCATATTTTTATGAGGTTACCAAAGGTAAATTACTGCTTGCTGCATATGCCTGACCAATGGTTTTATATTTTTGCAATTTTGCAGTTACATACATGTGTGTAATTGTGTACAAATGTTACATAAATTTGTGCATATAGTTTACGTTGATGTGTCAAGTCAAGTCAAGTCACCTTTATTTATATAGCGCTGTAAACAAAAAAGATTGCGTCAAAGCAACTGAACAAAATTAATTAGAAAAACAGTGTCAATAATGCAAAATGAAAGTTAAGGCAATTCATCACTGAATTCATCTCAGTTCAGTTTAAATAGTATCTGTGCAATCATTTGCAATCAAGTCAACGATATCGCTGTAAATGAAGTCTCCCCAACTAAGCAAGCCAGAAACGACAGCGGCAAGGAACCATCGATGACAGAATGGAGAAAAAACCTTGGGAGAAACCAGCCTTAGTCAGGGAGTCCTTGGGAGGAATTTGCCAGAAGAAATGGGACGCCTCTTACCATCTGCCCCATGGAGGATCTCGCCAGGCCCACTCCGGACCCAGAGTCCAACCCACTATTTTCCCAATGTGCCTGCCTGCTGCTGAAGGATAGCCATCGCCTGCAATGATCGATGAGCCATCGCCGTATAAAGGAACAGAGCTGAGGATCAACGCAGAGACAGTGCTGCTGAAGACGTCAGTCCAGGTGTGTGAGCCAGCATCACCACCTGCCTTGAGGCAGAAAGACATGGACGGGATGAGCACGGAGAGGAGCACCACCCTTTGCACCGTGGCTGAGGGTGAGCTGGATATGGAGTGGCAAAAGGGTCAAAACGAGGATAATATCTCATCGACTGGGAGTCCGAACTAGAAGTTGAACTGTACTTGGTTCCCTTTCTTGCTCCTAGAATGTGTGCTCCAGTGCCTGCTCCTCAAAAACCGCTGTCATCTGGCAGCCTCTCTGCTCGCCCTCAGCCCACCATCATTGCAGTGCAAGCTCCGTGGGAGTGCCATCCTCCAGCATCACCGTGGTCGGAGTCTCCTCCATCTCCGCCTCTAGCTTCCGAGGCCTGGACTCCGCCTCGGCCCGTTGACCCGTCAGCACCGCCATGGCTCCTACCTCCCTCGTTTCCATTGTGGCCCGGCAGTCCTGCTCTGCCACGGGGGAAGTCGTGGCCTAATGGTTAGAGGGTTGGACTCCCAATCGAAGGGTTGTGGGTTCTAGTCTCGGGTGGGGGGAGTGCATGTACAGTTCTCTCTCCACCTTCAATACCACGACTTAGGTGCCCTTGAGCAAGGCACTGAACCCCCCACTGCTCCCCGGGCGCCGCAGCATTAATGGCTGCCCACTGCTCCGGGTGTGTGCTCACAGTGTGTGTGTTTGTGTTCACTGCTCTGTGTGTGTGCATTTCGGATGGGTTAAATGCAGAGCACAAATTCTGAGTATGGGTCACCATACTTGGCTGAATGTCACTTCACTTTCACTTTCACTTTCACTTGGCCTAGCGTCGACCATCCTGCGCCTCGGGACTCCACTCCTCTGGCTTCGCCTCATCCATCTGTCCCTTTGGCTCTTCAAGCTTCATTATCCCCTTGGCTCCACCTCAGTCCTCTGTCGCTCTGGCTTCACTGCGTCCTTCCAGATTCACATCTTCCTGTCGGTCCCTGGTGCCATCGGTTCAACCTAGGAACTCTGGATCCTCCCCGTCACCCTGACTTTTCATCTCTTTGCCTTGAGCTCCACCTGTTCCGCCACCGTTGGACGGCCCCCTGGAGTCGGTGGCCATGGCTCCTCCCACCGTCGGCTCCACCTTGGGCTGTCATTATGGCTGTGACCTGGGTCCTGCTGTGCTCTACCTGCTCCAGGTCCCTCATGTCTCTTCCCTGGCTCCTTCCTCTGTGGTTTCTGTCTGCCGGCCCCCTCCCGGGGGTCTGTCCTCCACTGGAACCTCCTCCTTGGTGCCCATCCCATTCCTCCCCTCTGTTCTACGGTGTGAGGTCGCACCTTCCGGGAGGGGGGAGTATTGTCATGCCCCTGGACTAGGTATGTTGTGTTTTCCCTCCATGTGTTCCATTCCCCGTGTGCTCAGTATGACCTAGTTTCTGTCTTCTCTTGATTATGTAATTATGTCCAGGTGTGTCTCCTTAGTTCCCTCATTATCTTCATTAACATTCCCCTTAAAAGTTGTACTCTGTTCAGTCTTTGGTTGTCCGGTATTGA
The DNA here is from genome assembly GCF_023724105.1 of Carassius gibelio. Taxonomy (NCBI): domain Eukaryota; kingdom Metazoa; phylum Chordata; class Actinopteri; order Cypriniformes; family Cyprinidae; genus Carassius; species Carassius gibelio. The sequence goes on from NC_068390.1 coordinate 21,860,025, forward strand.
GTTTACATTGATGTGTACGTGTGTTCATACATGTCTGTGGATTACCCTCTCTGTGTATTATTTAAGACTTTGTATTTCATCTTCGTTCTCGTTTGTTCCCTTGTGCACCAGATTGTGACACTAATATGCTGCTCAAAAAACATTTCTAAATATCATCGGTGTCAAAAACAGTTGTGGTGCTTAATATTTTCATGAAAACCATATTAAGTTTTATTTCCCGATTTTTTGATGAATAGAAATTTCAATAGAACAGCATTTATTTGAAATAAAAATCTTTTTGTAGCATTATAAATGTCTTCACTGTCACTTTTGATCTATTTAATGCAATCCAGCTCAGATGGTCGCTGTGTCTTGTTTTGGTGGGCAGAATAGACACCCTTTAGATTTGTATTTAGACCATCAAAACATTGAATCATCTGATGCTTTAAAAGGTACAATAGGTGAACTGATGTGATAAAGGCATGAGCCTGCAGGTCTGGTCAGACAGCATCTGTATTCTCTTAACACATACTGCTATATCTGGCCACATCCACACATTCTCCTTTGCATAAGGGGACTACAGACGCATTGTCTTAAATGTACAGACTATTTGTTTTGCAAATGCCCAGTCATCTATCTGGCAATGCCACAAAACCAGTTATGTAATAAAATCCTGTCCTGCGAAGTGAAGAAGGAAATGCTACGTTGTTTCTGTTTTGTGTGTGTGTCCGTGATGACAATCAGATAATTAAATGGAAAATATTAAAATTTTGATCACAAATGTCTTGCTTTGTCTCTGGCTGCCTAAAGAGCTTTTAATATTGCATGGCACAATGTTAGTAAAGTGTTTAAGATGTCAAATGACAGTGTCAACGTGACTTAAACCTTAAGTGGAAAGAAAATTGACTCTGCTCTGCTCATTTCTTTTTAATGAAAGAGACAAAGGCATTCCACTTGCATTGCAATGGATTATTCATAATAACATACAATCTATCTCTTAATGGCTAAATATTAAATAAAGCAAATTTTAAAAATACAAAATTAATTCTAAAGTGTGAAAATACACTATACACACACATATACAAACTTTTGACTGGTAGTGTATCTGATGACTAGCTCTAGACTGAATGATTTTCCTGCAATTTCGTTAATATTTTCAGGGAAATTCTGCAAAACAAATATAAAAATGAATAACAATAAAATAATATTAAATATAGCATTGGATTTTAAAATATAAAAAGAATAAATAAAATAAATATAATATTTAAAAAATACATAACGATATAGATTTTTAGGTTGTAGGTTGCAGATTCTCAGCAGGACTTAACGAGATAGCGGACAGGGGAGGCTTGCTTGTTAGCCTGTATAAAACTTCATAACCAGACAGCCATGAAACAAACACAAAGTAGATGCTTGACTTGGCCCTGGCCCTCAGTTTAAGAGCAATGCATGAGGCTCAGCTTACAGATATTACAGTAAGCATCATTAATGTTGACGTTAATATTGGGACACAGGCTCTACTGTGTTTGAGAGATATGCATACTTATTAGCATTAGCCCAGGTTATTTCCTGGCACCTGTTGGTGGTATATGTGTCTCGCTGATATTCACTCTACTACATTGTAGTCGACTGATACACAATGGGACTAGGAATAGTTTGCCCAAAAATAAACATTTGCTGGAAATTTACTCAACTCCATGTCATCTAAGATAAGATAAGATAAGAAATTTAACAATACATGACTTGCTTACCAATGAATCACAATAATCCACAAGTGTAATCCACATGACTCCTGTCCATCAATTACCGTCTTGCTGAGTGAAATGCTGAATTTTTATAATAAACAAATCCATCATTAAGGTGTTTTGCTGGCCATAATCCACAGTAAGGTTTCCTCCAGTGAAAAAGCCCATCCCCTGTTGTCCTCTAATAACCATCAACATATTTTTTTTTTGTTTTTGACTGTTTTCGCTAGTAAAAGTTTGCCTTATCTGTGCACATTTCCATCCTGATTCAGACAAAACCACTTTTTCACCACTTTTTTTTTTCTTCATCTTCAATATTGTGGATAGAGGATTTAGATTTTAGTTGGGAGCAACAGTGAATTAAAAATTTTTTTTGGATGGATTTGTTTCTTACAAACATGCAGCTTTTCACTTTCAATACATTAATTGCTGGGCTGGAGTTGAGTGGATTATTGTGATATTTATATAAGCAGTTTGATCTCTTATTCTGACAGCACCCATTCACCGCAGAAAATCCACTGGTCAGAAAGTGATGTAATTTAAAAAAAAACTCATCTACAGTACATCTTGGATAGCCTGATAGAGGGTGAGTAAATGTATTAATGATTATTTTGGGGTGAAATATTTATTTAACAACCTTTGTCTATCCATGTTATTTTGCAAAGCAGATGTAAGAAATTTTCTGTGAATATGCAAGACTTCAGATCCATTAGATGCTATAGGTAAATAACTAGAAGAATAAAAGAAGAATATCAAAATGCAGTAAATACTAAAACTATTTGGGATACACATAACAAATAACAGTTTGCAATATCAAGCTGCACAAAGACTGTTTTTGTACAGCTTAAATAACTGGAAGCGGATGACACTGAAAGGCTTGCACATTTAAGTTCCAAATGGCTGTACCTGTATCTGCTCTTATGTTAAAATAAGGTGGAAAGTATGTCAGGCCTAGGGATGGAGTCTCCCATTCCAGCTAGCTTGGCTGGATAATAGAGAAGGTTTGAAGTTTGTTATATGGTTTATCCACAGTGCCCAATGAGAGTGTGTGGAACAGGCAAATCCAAATAAACCACCTGTCCGGCAATGAACTTATTTAACTTGTGCTTTCAAGATGAACCCGGCGGTTACTTGAAATATGCTTTAAAAGTACAACGGTTCCCTTTCACAAGGGCTATCCTCATAGTCCCACCCATTTATTTGGGTACAGCGACCATTATCCAAGCTCTTACTGGAAACAAGAATTCTGCTAAATAATCGGAGACACCCAAACCAAACAGAAATCTGTCACGCCAATAAATGAGGCCCATTAATGCAAATACGTTTGAGCAGTTCAGGATTACAGCAAAGGAAGGTGAAAATCCTCCTCGGAGAGCCTGGGACTTTTTCACAAGGCCTGTATGCCCCACACCAACCTGCCTGTTTTTGACAGCGTATGTGATGTCCTCATCATCTTAACACTGTCCTTTTCACAGAAGGCATATGTATCTTTTAGTGAGTGTTGGATAAAAGCAATAAAAAAAAAATATTAAAAAAAAAAGAAGTCAGCTCTTAGGGATTAATTATGGAATGCTGATATGAAAATATGAGCTCTGTGTGTTGGTTGTCTGTGCTCATGACTGGTTTTAGTCCTTGTGATGGTTTTGTGCAGAGATTTGGTCCTGTAGATGAGGGAAAGAGGATATTAAAAAAGTTTTTTAAAAGTCTTTTTAAAAAAGACTTTTCGGCATAACGAGATGTGCTGGTGTGAAGCAGGAGTTAGGCAGTCTGCCGGAAGACCTGCTGGGAATCTGGGGGTGAGGAATGGGCTTAAATTAAAGACATTGTGGGGAGTGAGAGGTCTTAAAAAGTTATGAAGTTCTCTGAATATAAAATGTAAGTTTTCTCATTTTAGCTAATTTCAGGAAAATCCATCATTTAAATGGCTGGCACTTGATACTAGCACCTGGCACTGTGCTGAATACATACAATATTAATCTTAGGAAAGAGCTTTAGCGTTATTGGTTTGTATAAAAAAGCTGAGGAATAAGCACAAGCATGTCCTTTAAGTGTGTTCAGGAAAATGGGTAGTATTTGCCATGTGACCATTCAAAAATAGAGATTTTGCTGTACTGTTTATCCCACACTATGGGTATGTTTGAGCAACAACAATGTACAAAAAATTTACAGATCTACTGCTTACAACATTGTCAAAACAATCCCCATTTACATGGATTCACAGTTGTTGGTGATTTGACTTTGTAAACAAACAAACAAACAAACAAACAGAAAAAACACCTTGCCTGCACACAAAGCTATGGACTATGAATATGTGTGTAGATGACATGACATAACGTTTTCAAGAGTCAAAAATGCCATTGCTGTGTAAATTAATTGCTAAATGTAAAAAAAAAAAAAGGTTGTTTACTGTGAATTCACCTGCATCTCCTAGTTCCTCACAGTAGCATAGTCATGACAGAATGCCGGACCTACAAACATGTAACTGCATGTTTGCCCTCTGTTTTTATTTCTGAGTTTGTTTAGTGTTTTTTTTTTTTCGTTGTTTCTCTATGGGTGCCCTTGCCAGTCTGGAATACCTCCTCCTCCTGCTGAAGCAGGGAGAAGGATCGCTTGAGGAACTTACGGACTGTTCTGGCCCTCGCCCATCTCACCAGCTACTCGGACAACGCGCCTTTGTAGAGTGGATAAATGGCGAGAAATGGTTCCCTGTTAACTGTCTGTTCTAAGGAGGATCTCGCCATGGACAGAGAGCCCAAGTTCGCCACGGCTGACAAACCGTTGCTGCACGGCGCGACAGAGAACCGGATCGCCACCGAGCTGGAGCTTTAAGTGATGTCAGTCAAGGTGCGAGAGCCGGCAACGGATGAGGGAGAATGCTGCCGACAGTGAGAGTGCGGAGAGGAGATCCGCTTCCTCCACCGTGGCTGAGGTTGAGCTGATAATGAATCTGGGACTGTTGGACTGCAAGGGAGAAGTTTTAGAAGGGGACCTCATCAGCCGGGATGCTGATCTGACCCCTTTCCTCCCTCCTGCTGCAGAGCCCTCTATCACTCCTGTTCCCACGTCCAGCCCAGTGAGGTCTCCTGTTCCCACGTCCAGCCCAGTGAGGTCTCCTGTTTCCATGTCCAGCCCAGGGAGGGATCTCGTTCCTGACTTCAGTCCTGAAAACCCAGAGGCTCACAAATGCACCCACTCTTGCCTCCTCCTCCTCCTCCGCTGTTGTCTGGCAGCCCCTATGCTCGCCCTCAGCCCACTATATGTCATTCCTCCAGCTTCGCCTTGGCTGGAGTTTCCCTTGACCTTGCCTCCAGACTCTAAGCCCCAGACTCTGCCTCAGCCCTTCGGCTCCACCATGGCTCTTAGATCCCTGCATTTCGCCATGGCCCGGCAGTCCACAAGCTCATCTTCACCGTGGCCTGGCAGTCCACTAGCTCATCCCTTTGGCTCCACCTTGGTCTAGCATTGACCATCCTGTGCCTTGGGACTCCACTCCTCCAAATGCACCTCGTCCCTTCACTCCCTCTGGCTCCATCAGGCTCCTTCATCCCTTTCGGCTCCTTGCGACCTAGTTTTCCTGTGTGTTTGCTTGTTCATTGCTCCGAGGTGTGTCTTGTAAATTTCACCCCTGGCATTTAAATTCCAGTCTGTGCAATCTGTGTTTGTCCGGTATTGAATGTGAATGTCTTGTGCTATGTGTGTTCCTGTCTCCCCTGTGTACCCCGTGTTGGAAGGAATAAAGACTGTTTACAATGAATTCTCCCACATCTCCTCGTTCCTCACAGTAGTATAGTCGTGACAGCAGCATTATAAAAAAACCAACAACATTGAAAGCTGAAAACGTTTCAGTCGTAGGTGCGGATATACACATTTTATTTATAATAAATATAAACAAAATTAAATCATATCCCATAACACACATATTCTACACATCTACTTAATATTAAGGAATTCATTTTAAAAGTTACTATAAAAATGTTAAGACTTTTAAGCAAAATGCTGATTTTTGTGATCGGATGATTCATTATCAGTTTCTTCTTTGTTTTTGGTTTGCAGTTTGTAGTGACTATGTTCTGGACCCTTTACGTGTATGACAGAGATTTGGTATATCCAAGACTCCTGGACAACTTCATACCTCAGTGGCTAAACCATGGCATGGTGAGTGGGAAACTGCTTTCTTTTGTTTTTAGAAACTACAAGACTGTAAAATATATTTGCTTATTTGAAACCACTGACAATACAAATTTCTTTCTAAATGAACAATGCTATTATAAGATAGATACTGTAGATAGATAGACAGAAAGAAAGAAAGGGGTGCATTTCCGAAAAGCAACTATGATCTATGACGAAGTTCCATTGTTACCAATGGAGTTCAATGGAACTACCGACCATAGTTAGCCAACGATGCTTTTGGAAAATGTAATCCAGACACAGACAGACAGACAGACAAACAGATACTTCACTCTCAGACAGGAACAAAAGAAAAGCACATTTTGTTTCTTTCAATCCCTTGGGCCACACTGACGTCAGATGTGAAATGCTAGTCGTTGTGCAAACTTTCATTTCAATCAGGTGGAACAAAAGCTCCAAGGTGGGGTCTGAGTGGCAGGTCTTGTTTTTATGACAAGTGTTATGTAATGTTAAGTGTGGCAGCATTTTTAGCTGGTGTGTAATTCCAGAAGCAAAACACAAATGTGACTCTGCTGGCATCAGTGGCAAAGAATGTTTATGTCGATACTGTATATTGTCATGAATGCAGCCTAAAAGTATCTGCAAAACTGAAATGACTGTGCTGCAATTAGTCTAGAAGAGTCTCTACAGAAGATATTTAATAACCTAAACGCTTCTATTTTGAATCCTTCTTTAATCTGCTGAAGTGGCCTCGAACGAAAGAGCTTTTGGGACCTAGAGGCTTCTGATAGATTGATAGGAAATACAACTCAGAATGAGGCTATTACTGGAAATGTGGTTGGATGTCTCAGTCGTCGCTAATGACAGGATGTATTCGGTTGACTTGGGTATATCCCAGGGCCAATGACAACACACGTAGCGGTTGCTAGGGAAACATGTCTCAGTTATTAATCAACATGAATGTAACCTTTGAGCCTAATCAGAAATTGTCTCTATCTTTAATGTGCAGTGGCATTATCACATGCAATTGGATTTTTCCGTAGGGTTTTTAAACCTTTAAACGTTTGTCATTTATACACATTAGACTGTACATGATTTTTTAGGTTTGGTTTTCAGGTATATGCTAAAAAATGTACATTTAATTTCTTCATGTTTCCCTAATGATTTTGCTGGACGGTGACCCAAAAATGAGTAGAGAATCTGTTACAGACAGCAGGGGAAAAAAAACATGCAAATAATAAAGAGAATGATTGTGCATTGTAAGGATGGCAAGATCAATAAAATGTTCAACCCCTAATTCACACTATAGGCTGCTCAAAATCCATAATTTAGGGTTTCCAATGAAGAGAATGCTCTTTTCTGCTTTAGACAATGGTTTTCTCTAGCCAGCGAAGGAGCAGAGGTCTTCTGATCTAAATACAGTTGTGCTGCTGAGGACTGGCCCACGGGAGAGAACTACCTTCCAGCTGAGGACAATTTGTGCTATGCAGAAAGTTCCAGATTATCCCGCCTGTGACTGAAAGGGGTTACTCCATTGTAAATATTTTGAAGCATTCCATGGAACCACATTTGTTTGTTTACACATGCTGCTACGGCAACTGTCTTCTGTTCACTGGCTACTCTGACAAAGAAACAGTGACTAAGCCTTGTTGCTGTTAGAGGAAGAATCAAAGTTGAGTCTGAGCTATGTTTTGAGCATTTATACCAGATATGATGATGATAATAATAATAATAATAATAAAAAAATAATAATAATAAAAATAGAAATAAAAATAATAATAAAAATACAAATATGCAATTAATTTATTTATTAAAATAAATTATAACGATACAATTACAGTCTTAAAAAATAAATATGACAAATATTTTTTTAATGAAAACTATTTAGACTGCAAAGGAACTTAGTATAAACAGAAACTTTTTTAAACTATAAAATTAATGTACTAACATAAATTATAACAATAAAGATGATATATTTAAAATAATTATGAAAAATATATTTAAAGTGAAGACTTTTTAGAACAACCATAAATAAAAATAATAATCTACTTTGCAATTATGCAATTTAACTGAAGTAAATTATTTAGACTGTAAAGCAACTACTATAACTAATAATAATGATAATTTTCTAACTATAAAAATAATTTATAAACTAACATAAATGTTAACAATAACACTATAATATAAAAAATGAAAAATATATTTAAGAAATAAACACTATTTAGACTGCAAAAAAACATTGGAATAATAATAATAAAAATAATAAATAATGTTATAAAAAAGTATTATATTTAAAATAATAATATTAACTAAACAGACTATTTATTATTATTATTATTATTATTATTATTAGTGGTGCTTGCCGGAGGCAAAGCACTACTACTATTATCTCACATACTTATTATTATAGATTATTCTTATTCTTCTTCCGCCAAAACTTCGGCGCGTAACTAGTCCCGCAGTTTTTGTCACAGACCAACGAAACAGGCGTCAAATCGTGCGGCCTAATCGGGAATGGTGTGCTATGACTTTTATAAGCGATCGGGCGTACGATGTTCGTACACCGGGCGAAATAACGGCCGAAAAATCGCATAGACAATGCATTACGGCCAACTTTGACGGATCGTAGCTCCGAGAGAGAATTTCGCAGAAACATGTGAATCACCACATTTGGAGAGGCTATCAGGCTGTGCGCGATCATACCCCGCAATGGGGTATAAGTTGTACCCCTGGGGCGCAAGAGCCCCCCAAAGTTGCCCCATACTAAGCCAATGGTGAGGGATCGCCCATGAAACAATGTGTTTTTCCTACTGTGGGAAATTACATAGGGATTTTGCATTTAACATAACTATGGATCACATAGTCATAGAGACAAGGGGGTGGGCTCATTTGAATCAGGCAACCAATCAGTCTCTCATGATCATTATGAAGCTATCAAGCCACGCCCTAGCAACCATATAGAGCACCATAGCAACAAGCTCCATAGACTTCCATTGAAAAAGTTAAAATGAATAACTTTGGATAGAAGTGTCATAGAAACATGAGGGTGGGCTCGTTTGACTCGGGGCGGCAAATGGCCAATCACGAATCACCTTCAGCACTTCATAGCCACGCCCTAGCAACCATTTGGACCTCCCTAGCGACCAAAAGCATAGAGAGATATCTTCAAATCTGAATATCATAAAGGCATGGGGGTTGGTTTATGTCATTCATACTAGCAAGCAGACTTCGGAGTATCATCATTGGCAGTTGCCAGGCCACTCCCTAGCAACCAAACACAGTACCCTAGCAACCGTTTTTCAAGATCTATATCTCCACATCAGAACATCCTAGAGACATGGGGGTTGGTTTATATTGACGAGCAGCCTTTGGAGTATCATCATTGGCAGCTGCCAAGCCACTCCATAGCAACCAAATGGAGTACCCTAGCAACCGTTTTGCACGACCTATATCTCTGCATCAGAACATCGTACAGACATGGCGGTTGGATTTTTTGACTCATGCTAGCACACTGGACTTCCAACATGCTAGTCATGCTAGCAGTGATTAGCTACATGCTAAAAGTGATTAGCTAAGAGCTCAAATGGGCTAAGAACTCTATAATAACTACATAGTGACCATCTGTGACAACTACCAACCACCTAGTAACATCATAGCAACCACCCAGGAGACCATAGCAACTGCCTAGCAACCAGCCAAAACACCCTAGCAACCGCCTAGCAACACCTTAGCAACCACCCCAAGTACCGTAGCAACTGCCTAGCAACCACCCAGGCTACCATAGCAACCGCCCTAGCAACCACCCCGGGTACCCTAGCAACCACATAGCAACACCCTAGCAACCGCCCCGATTACCCTAGCAACCACCCTAGGTACCCTAGCAACGGCCCTAGCAATCATCATGTGGACCCTAGCAACCGCCCTAGCAACCACCCCGGGTACCCTAGCAACCACATAGCAACACCCTAGCAACCGCCCCGATTACCCTAGCAACCACCCTGGGTACCCTAGCAACGGCCCTAGCAACCATCATGGGGACCCTAGCAACCGCCCTAGCAACCACCCCGGGTACCCTAGCAACCACATAGCAACACCCTAGCAACCGCCCCAATTACCCTAGCAACCACCCTGGGTACCTTAGCAACGGCCCTAGCAACCATCATGGGGACCCTAGCAACCGCCCTAGCAACCACCCTGATTACCCTAGCAACCACCCTGGGTACCCTAGCAACGGCCCTAGCAACCATCATAGGGACCCTAGCAACCACACCTTAGCAACAGGGCGCCGAGTTTTGCCACTGCAAGCACCACTCACATTTTCTTCAGGAAATGTACCTTCTAGTTATTATTATTATTGCTGTAGTCAAATTTTTTAGTTATTGTCAAAAAAAATAAAAATACAGAAATAAAACAAATCATTTCTACTTATTAGTGTCAAATCTCTATTTTATACCATGTTCCTGTCAGTGTATCACCCACAGCAGGACATTTATGAATCCTTTACACCTTGATTCACCGAAAAAGAGAGAGAGAGAGGCGACTTTTCACAGCTTCCCTAGAAATTAGGCCACAACAAAATATAACAGCACTTGACAACTGCGCCTTTTAAGTCTTTTTTTCTGAATACGCTCGACATATTTATAGTTCTGCTGGTGCGTGCAGCTCATGGCTACAAAAGTCCTTTGGAACTTTCAGGGACTCTCTAGATATATGTAGACACATGCAGATATTTGCAAATAATAATCACATCACTAAAATTTGAAAACTTTGTCTTTTTAAGTACAGACAGGAAGTGACATGAAAAAAAACAGAAAATAAGACACAAAAAAAATTCCCCAAGTGACAAGGGAAAGGACATTTTCCCTGTTTTGAAGCTGTCAGCGCCGTTGCTGTATATTTGGCAAGCCTGTCAGAACTCATAATGTGGCGGAAACAATCAAAGCCACTTCAGTGGGACTTAAAGAGGCCACTACTAATGTTTCATGGCATCATCGGGAGGCGGTTTACCTGCGTCAAAGTATATGTGACAATAATCCCATCTCCGCTTTGTAATTACTCCACTGCAGAGAGAAGCCTGTCAGAAGAGCGTTGCGCTGCTCTAATGTTAATGCCAGTGGCCTCCCGCTGAGAACCCCCCATGTTCAAAGCACCTCATTCCAATCGTATACCACAAATAAACATCTGACACCAGACGCCATTGCTCCACATCTCAAAATAAAAGTATAAAAGACCCAGGGAGGCTGACTTCCCATGTAAAGGTATTTTCTGGAGTAGCCGACATATTGCTAGAATGCCCAGTCTGAGTTCTTACTTTCCTCATATATAATTCAGCAGGTAGGTTCATGGTTGCTTTTAAATGATGACTGATTACCTGTGGTAAACAATCTCAAGTTCTCAGTCACTCCTTTGTTCACACTGCTAATTGTTCAGGAGAAACAAACTCGATACAAGGCAATTCGTTTTCCAAAGCATGACCTTGAATGCCCTTGGTTCGGCTAAACAACCATGCAATAAGTTCAAAGACGATCAATATTTATGACAGTCTTACAGTTTCAAAACCTTCAAAAACATCTGTTGCTGCAACATGGAATGAATTTTACACAAGTATCCCATTTAACACTATAGTTCAGTAATGAATTCCTGTTGCAATTCCAGCTTCTTTTGGCCTGTAAAGAAAAACTCACACTGAGAGGAAGCCGACTTTGCTTTTTAAAATGATCTTTCAGCCTGTCTGTGGAATTTCTCTACAATTCCTTCTGCTGGATTTGTGGGATGTTGTTTGGAGTAGAAAATAGCTGTGCCCACAGGCCAATTTAAAGAGTGCCTTCCTCTCAGAATTGTCTCTAACTGTACGCTCCTGCTGCGACTACCAGTACGTTCAGACTGTGGGGATAAGTGTTTCACCATTTACAGTAACAAGAATCCATCCTCTGAGCGAGAGGAGAAATACATCCAGAAGACTGAGATCGATCAATGTCACCATCCATGGCTGTGCTAAACTGATCCGGACTCCTGATGCACTCCACTGGTGTTTTCTCTGCATCTAATAACATGTTTGGTTCGCCACAGTCAGAGGAACCTCAGACAGACTAGTTTCTGCTTAACCAACGGTGTTACCCAGACCGCCTTCAGCATACCGCGAGGATAAGCACCAGATGTCAGAGTGTATCAGACTTTGCTACACTTTACACTTTCATTTAAAAAGTGCAGAAAATGTACTTTTTTTTAACCAATGTACTGTACCAATACAATACATGCATCTTTTAGTTAGATAAGGTTGACAAACTGTCCCAGGGGAAAAGTCATTATTTAATTTTTTAGAATTTTTTAAAAACATATTTCTTTAAAATCTAGTTTTATTCTGATATTATTATTATTATTATTATTTTATTTTTATTTTATGGCTGCCAAAGTTAGCGCACTAGCCGGCTTCCTAAGTTAATAGTATAATGTTTAAATATTAAGATTTTATATTAAAAAAAGTTTATTAAAAAGTATATTAACAACTGAATACAAAGCTAGAAGCATTTTCATTACTTCGATAGGAACAAATATATAGTAAAATAAGTAACATATATATATATATATATATATATATATATATATATATATACACACACACACACACACACACACACACACACACACACACACACACACACACACACACACACACTAAATGTAAATGATGCATATTGGTACCTTAAAGGGAAAGTTTCCCCAAAAATAACATTTCTGTCATCATTTATTCACCCTCCAGTCATTCTAAACCTCTATGACTTGCATTTTAACAGGAAACTGTTAGATCATTTTTGTCCAAACCAATATAGTGGAGTGAATGATGATAAAATACACATAAATTCAAAATAATTGTGGCTCAGCACCCATAAACTGGATGCAAACTACCCATCAATTATTATACTGCCCAAGTATATAAACCAAAAGGTCTATCTGACAACTAGAAATTACAATTTACACAGGCTAGTAATCACCCGCAGTGCCCAGACCCTGATTCATATGCGTATTATTGCAATATTAGTATTAGTCTCCGTGAGTACAAAAATACATCAGGCTGTTGACACATTGCCATCTGGTGGTTGTTGCCAACTTACTGGAACTGGTCTCATACAAGCTCAGACTGTTATTCCGTCAGATTGCTGCTAAATGCAGAATCATTTTAATGACATGTTAAAACAAGGCTCCTCTTCATTATGGCCATTGAGGTTTCCCTGCTAAATCTTTTGTCCCATGGCTTGCCATTCCCCGTATACAGTGAAGTAAAGTGAAGCAAAATAAATCATCATTTTTGTGGTATTTTCCACAGTGGAGTGCCACTGTCATCTTCATGGATTCTTTCATGCATCGCCGGAGGATGTGTGCTTTGATCATATATCAGCCTGGCTGAGAAACACAAAGCGGCTCAGTATTGTTGCAGAAAGCATAGAACAATCAGCGGCTGCACTGGTGAACATTAGGGAGAGGTTGCTGTTATTAACATTAACAAAAAATAAATAAAACAAAAATGGTATCACTTTCTATGAAGCCCATTTTTATAATACATTATAATACAAATTAAATGTGCCATAATACACATTCACCTCATCAGATATCTGAACTTATGGCTGTTATGGCTGCAAATTTTGATTCCATGGCGAAAACAAGCTTCCATAAGATACTGTACCAATATTAATAGACTGTGTATACAAAAAGCCGTATTACTCAAGAGTGCATGCTAGAACACAAAGAAGCATTCTATTATCATGACGGCTTCTCTGTAAATTCCCTTCGTTTGTGATTTGACCATGTGCCATGCTGGATTACGGAGCGGCTGCTCTTGTTTTCTCTGTCGTTGTTCTGTGGTGTTAGCATTATCTTTTTGCTTGGCAACCACTTCACTTTCTAAAGCTCCAGATTGACAGGAGGGATCTGCTTGTTTTTTCTGGCAAGCCTCCAGCCACTTACAGAGGACATAATGTGCTACGGTCTTATGCAATCAGGGTTCGTTGCAAATAACCCCGCATAGTGAAGTCAAACAAACTATAATATCCTGATGTTTGATCAAAGACCTGTTCTGTTTTGTTTGAAAACCGAAAAGACACACCACATCTAAAGGCTTTGACATCTTTAGCTGGATTTTCACAAATGCCCTTTGATTTTATCGGATTACAATGGTCAGGTTCTAATGCAGTACGGATTAAATTAAGGTGAGCCATGACGGAGAGCAAATTAAACCGGGATCAGTACTCTGCATTAGTGTGTTGAGGGACAAATTAAGCCTATATCATTATCCTATCATGTGATGGGACAAAGAGCAGCTACCAAACCAACACACTTCTTGGCACAGGGAACTAAAAAGCCTCATCATGCCAGCACTGTATCCACACTTGCCAGAGAGCATCCCTGCTATTGTGCCAGCCGTTCTGAGCCAAAATAGCCTGTCATAACAAGAGATCATCTCCCCTAGAGACTTCCAGCAGAATTCAGCTTTTGTGTTCAAGCGCGAAAACAACTGCCTCTTATCAAGCAGGCAGGGGGACAACGTATTAATATTATTTTTACAAATTTTTCTACCTGCCATATATCTGAAGATTTTGAATGAATCATAACAGATTGATTTACATTTTTTATGCTACTGCATATTTTTAAAAAGGAAACAAAAAGCTGGATATATAAGGTTATTATAGTTATTATAGTTATTATAGCTACAACTAAAACCACAAGAATGATATTATTATATAGATTAGATAAATAAATATAACAAAACAAAATGACCAAAATTTTAACTGAAATTTGCATTTAAATGGAAAATATAAATATAATTTAAAATGTTAATAAAAACTGTAATAGTATCTCAATAACACTGGATGTGCAATACCCTGATTAATAAGCCAAATGGTCATAATCTCAAGAAGCCAAAAAAGCCACCTTTGTTAGGAGAAAACAATAATCAGAGGAAAATAGTCAGATGAATATCCAACAATGTGCCAAGCCTTGCAAATATAATAAATTATAATAATATAAAATAACATAAAAATGTAAAATAATTATTATTGATAATGATACATAATAATTAACAATATTATTTTCTGAATGTAATCTTTTGTTGCATTGCGGCACTAAATAAATAAATAAATACATTTATGATGACACTAAATAGCACTAGCAAACATTAAATGAGAATCAAAAATCTTACAGCAAAAAATAAATAAAAGATAGTTTGAGATTGTCAGAAACTGAGCTAACTTTAGCGAGGGCGATTCCCTTGTTTTAAGCATAAAACTAAAATTATCATGCACTTACACTTACAGATGAAAGTCTCTATAAAATCAGCAATGGAGGCCTCGCATTGACCTTTCTGAGTAAAAACTGTTTCAATTGTTTCAAATATTCAGCAGTGCATGTGCGTATCATCAGGGTGAACCGGGAGGTTTCAGCTGACAGTTTGTGTGACTCTACGTGGTCTAAACTTTTTCTGCACGGAGCGAAGGAAACAGATGTGCTATTCTGCAAAGATCAAGGGACAGATTGGTTTTTCACAGAACAAACCCAAAATCTTAAAACAACTGGTGCAGAGAGACAAAAAACGATATGTTCAATGATATTGATTCTCTATGGGGAAATGATCTTTTGAAGTGCTTTCTGTTCTGCTATTTCCTTTGGTTTTCTTAAGTGCTGGGGGATTGCTTTATAAAGATCAATAATTGCAGGTCCATTTTTCTAGACGGTAATATTTCACGGTACAGCGGTGTACAATGTCACACTCGCGCTCATGATTGAGTTGCCATGCTGAGCCTGGAAAAGGTACTAGGTAAAGTTCCTCTATCCATCCCATCATTAAAATAAGTGCATAGCTGGCTGGCTAGCTCATCCTTAACAACTGGGAAAATATTTACCCATCTCAACCCAGTGAAAGATGTCCGTTTTGTAGTTTGCATTCTTGACCATTGTTGACAAGGTTGGCCAAGAAGTTTTCACATCGGAGAGTCTAGAAACCACTCTTGCTCAGGATTCTTGGAGTGTATTTGACAGTAGAGCGAGCAGTAAGCCCTGCTTTTAATTTGCACATAGAAACATCTGTG
The DNA here is from genome assembly GCF_023724105.1 of Carassius gibelio. Classification (NCBI taxonomy): domain Eukaryota; kingdom Metazoa; phylum Chordata; class Actinopteri; order Cypriniformes; family Cyprinidae; genus Carassius; species Carassius gibelio. The sequence goes on from NC_068390.1 coordinate 21,875,956, forward strand.
TTCACACCAGTTTTGCTATCTCAGGCTGCCAGTGAAGTGCGATCAGCGGTGCATAATGAGCTTGTGAAATCTCGTCATGTGCTTCACATAGAAGGTCTCACGCATTACACTGGAGTCTTTTGTACTTGGTCTTGCACACAACTTTAGGGCTCACAGGTTTCTGGCCAGTAATTCTATTTCAATATTCTATCTGTTATCACAGAGCAAGTGTCAACAGTGTTTGCTGATAATGTAACTTAACGCATATTTTCGGATAAATACTAAAGAAAAAAAAAAATAAGGCCTTCATTTTTAAGTGAGAAATGTAGCCTAGAATTAAAAACATAATTGAAAACCACCATTGCCTATTAATTTGAAAAAAAAAAAAAATACAGTTGTAATTAAATGATTAGTTACATAATTATGAATAAATAACCTTTATTATTATTATTAATAATAATAATAATCATAATATTTTCATTATCATTAATAATAATTTTAAGACACTGAATAAATCAATAAAAACACAAGAGACTTAATAAATAACAGTAACACTCAGATTATGTTGATAATTTCAGATAATAATAAACTCACAATTTTTGCACTCTAATTCTTTAAAATAACATTTAGAAATGGTTTCTGCATATTCATGATTATCGTTCATTTTATTAAGACACTGAATAAATGACAACACTAAGATGATTTCTTTTAATACATTCATAATACTGATATTTACAAATAGTTTCTGTGTATCGGTCAGAAAATGCTACATCTGTCGCTCTGTACTTGAGTAACTCTATCTCACCATTCATTCTGTTCACACAGAGTGAGTGTTTGACATCAATCTGAAGTGCATGCGATACTTTTACTGAAACAGGAGGATACGGAGTCAGTGTTTGACAAGGTCTGAGCTGTTAATAGTTCAGGGTGCTCGGAGTGAGTTGTGCTGTTTTGTTGGAGGGGGTTTTCTGCATACAGCCCAGGCATGCTGGCCAAAACCACAAGACTCCAAGAGCGTCTCAGCATGGTGGTCAGAGAAAGAGAGCTGCCATGTTAAATTAAGACAGGGGCCTACAAACACAGGCTAAAATAAAACAAGTCTGGGTCACATTCAAGCTCGCCTCAGTGGCGAAAAATGCACTGTCAGGCCAAATCTACTGATACCCATTCAGCTGAGCGGGGACCTAAACAGGCTCTCCATGTGGTGGCGGCTGTTTGCGGTGCAGCACAAGGTGATATTTAGTGGGGATTCACGGCTGCCAAGGGGAAAAGGGCTAAGAGGTCATGTAAGCCCCAGTCGACTGAGAGCCGTGGGGAGTATGCCACAACCAGCCCGGGAGGCTATACGCAGGGAAACCCAACACCCGTCCTTGGGAGCACTCTCTCCGTCACCCTATACCCTCTGTGAGCCTTCTATCAGGCAGCCAGCTGCATGGTTAGCACACATATCTCCCGTTTGGATTCCACAGGGTTCTGCCACTTTGACAGGTTGGGGCAAGCTGGACTGTGATAAGATGGCAGTGCAAACCGAATCATGGCCCTTTAACCAACTGGCTCATCCGTCACAAGTAACTCTATCCACAGGACCAAACAAACTGTAGTAGGTGTATTTATATGACATCCCATTAATCATAGTTGTCTTGCGTTTTCGAAAAGAACAACTCTGCTCTCTTTGCACAGATAAATAACCTCTATCGATTTCCAAGAAGAGCACTGTTGGCCTTTTTGTTGTGGCATATATTTTTATATTCTCTATGCTTTGTCAGCATTGACCACTGCAATGACCACTGTAGCACTCTTAGAAACGTTTCTTAAGCACCAAATCAGAATATAAAAATGTTGATTTCTGAAGAATCAGGTGACACCGAAGACTTGAGTATCGATTGCTAGATTGTAATCCATAGATTACATTTTAAAATATAATTAAATAGAAAACAACCGAAAATTGTCACATTATAGAATAACAATATTTTAATTGTTAATAATATACAATAATATTTTCATGATAATAATTAATCATATATAACAATATTTTTAATGCTGCTAGGCAACGATTAATTGAAATTAATCGCATCCAAAATAAAAGTTGTTGTTTACATAATATAATTATGTGTACTGTGTATATTTATTATGTATAGGCCTTTATAAATGCAAACATATGCATTTATATATTTAAGAAAAATATATTATGTTTATATATTAAATACATTATATGAATATAAATATATAAATGTAAATATTTTCAAAATATACACTGTATTATGTGCATTTATATATACATAAAATATATGTCCTATGTCCTTGGTTCAAGTATAGAGTGACAGACTGCAGCCAAACACTAATGTGGCAGTAGCTGAAGCCTTGACACTTTGACCACAGAGGTTTGGGTTGAATCCAAACCGGGACGCAGCTGTGAAATCTTTACATACGCTGTCTCACCACTGTCAGAAGACAAAAACAAGAAACACTGCTGCTTAACAGACTCCAGGAGCTGGAAGGTTTGGGCAAAGGTTCTGCCAATGTGCCTGTTCCTCTAGAGCTCTCCATATCAGGAAATAACTATTTGTGTCAGTGAGCATTAAAGCATAGCTCCTCACTGATCATAACTGATTAAGTGTGATCACCAGGCAAAGGGCTGTTCCACGGATACAATTTCTCTTAGTCTCGCTTTTCTCAAATTCGCTCTCTTCTGAGATCTGGCAGTTGTGCATCAATAACCACAACTCATAATTGTGTGTGAGGTTATGATTATTATCATCACCACTGAAACAGACACTATGTATGTGAAGAGACGGTCCTGGGGTCAAACCCAACACTTTTCCCAAATGCAAGCCTGTGTTCGGTCTGTGAAGGAGAGTGTGAGAGAGAATTTAGGATGGAGACAGTCAAACAGAAAGAAACTAATAAAGTGTAGCAATAGTTGTGTGGTTTGTGTCAGAGGTCATGTCAATGACATTTACATTTTAATATGCATTTTACACATTTTAATAATTTTTTTTAATGTGAAAGTATTTATAGAATATTTTTGTGAGTACGGTGAAGCTTTCAAAATGACCACTAATCAATAACAGAAGTACCAAATGGTTCTTTTACAATATTATTTAGATGTTTTTAACCACAGATATTAAAAAAAGTTAAAAGTTAAATAACTAATACCTATACAAATCATTTTAATTAGTAAAAATAGATTTGTAATATTTAAAAAAAAAAATGATGTACTTAAAAAAACTGTCCTTTGACTATTTCAAGTGGCAAAACATAATTTTTTTTTTTTTTTTACATTCATAACTTTAATCAGCAAGAATTTTTATTTCAAATAAATGCTGTTCTTCTAAGCTTTCTGTTCCTCAAAGGAAAAAAATATGTGTCACTGTTTCCACAAAAATATTATGCAGCACAACTGTTTTCAACCCTGATAATAATAATAAATGTTTCACCAAATCAGCATATTCAAATGATTTCTGAAAGACTGGAGGAATGACTGCTGAAAGTTTATATATAACATCTATATAAACAGTTAGTTTATATTGTAATTAGGCCTCAAATTGTGTCCCATTTCATACTTTTGGCCTTCTTTGCTAATGTAAATGTTTTTTACAATTCTCTTATTGGTATGTAGCTTTAAAACCCACGCCGGTCCCTGCATAAGTGCTCAAGTACAGCCACAAGTCTCTCAGGAGCAGTCTGGAGAGGTTGAGAGTCGTTTCAGCAGATCATGAGGGGTTTCGATGGTGGGGCATTAAAGATTACCCCTCACTGTGATTTAATAGATGGAATGTGTGTGGGTGAGCGAGCTCCTTCGAGAATACTTCAGTGTTACATGCATGCTGAGACACATCTCCACACCTCTAGAAGCATACGTTCTTAGTTTTGTTCTGCAGAGGTTTGGCATTATAGCAATTAGACAGTAATCACCGTAATGAACAGAATAACCGTCTATTATCCAAGTGCCAACTTCGACTCCCTGACTTGCTTCTGGGAAGAGATGAAAAGGTTTCTGAATCTCTCAAACTTGTCGCAAACATGTTTTGTAAATATTTGAGGGCCTTGAATGATTAGGAAAAATCATTATGGTGATGAAAGACGTTCATACAGACACACAAGAAGAACAGAGAACCCACAAAGAATTAGAGGGAGTATCCAACATCACTGTCAATGTATATATCATTGCATTTTATACTGCATCATTTGACTTTGAATGTTACACTAAATTTAAATTAATTTAGGTGATTAATCCTCATGAAGTAATCTTAAAAATAAATCCATATTAATAAGAAACAAAAACACAAATTAGAAAGTACAATTAACGCCCTAGTGTTTTGCAGCCTGCAGTCAGCATAGACTAGCAGCTCTAAATGCAGTGTGCCAAACCACACTTACTGAGAGCAGACAGCACAGAATGAGTCAGGAGCATGGACTCATTCACACAGGACGTGTTCTGGTGATCAGAAATAGCTAGATGGGGAACAGAATGCAGGGTGCTCACAACACATTTTTTAAAACCATTTTTATCTTGATATTTTTAACATGTCTTTAAAAAGCCCTTAACTCGTGGTGCTAAGAAAAAAGTTAGAGATGGATGTGTACATATGCACATTTCTGCTAGATGGATTTCTCTGTCTCTATATATGTATGTATGATTGTATTTATGTGTGTGTGTGTGTGTGTGTGTGTGTGTGTGTGTGTGTGTGCAACGCGCGCACACACACACACACACACCCACACATGCATAGATAAATTTATAGAGACATAGAAATCCATATAGAAATATAAACTAGAAATCCATCTAGCATAGAAATGTGCATATGCATCTTTGCATACACACACAAATATATATCTCTGTGTGTGTAAAAAAGCCAGAGCTCCAATTATTCAGAACTGATATATATTTTACTTCTGTGATGGCAAAGCTGTATTTTCAGCAGCCATTAGTACAATCTTCACGATCTTTCAGAAATCATATGCTGATAATATAATATGCTGATTTGCTGCTCAATAACATTTCTTGTTATTATTATAAATGTTGGAAAGAGTTGCTTAATGATTTTATTAAATAAATAAGCTTTTTATTTATTTAGAAGAAACCATTATACATTTTCTTTAGGATCCTTTGATGATTACCAAAATTTAACAAAATGTATGGGTAAATTTATTAATGTAATAAAACCTTGCTGTATTAAATAAAGTATTTATTATATATATATATATATATATTTGTGTGTGTGTGTGTTATATATACACAAATTATCAGTATGTAAAACTTGATTCCATTTTAATCTCACAAATGACTTCATATGACACAAATTACAAATTACTTCAGCTCTGCAGTCACATTGCAAAGCACAGGCATGAGGTGCAAAAGTTTCAGTTGAATGCACATAGCACGCAATGCTTTACACACAAACCTCAAAGGTGGTGACAGGCATCAAACCGTTCTTAGCTTAACAAGGAGGAAGTGATAGAAGAATACAATTTTCCATTTAGTAAACAAGCAAATCTGACTTGGACAATCTAAGTAGTGTTACTGAGAACAATTATTAAGACTAAGACATCTCAATGCATTACACCGCCTTAATTTTTACAGCGAGGTGCTTATGACACTCTGTACCTTAACAACAATGGTGAAAATGACAACTCCTGTATATGCTCAAAACTTGAACCTTACTATATGACTTTTGACTGACATTGGCCGCTTTTCTGGAACATTACAGTATCTGTTTGGTTAGCAGTAACGTGATTAACTAGCACATCATGGGTTCAGACACGGAATGACACACATACACAAATAGCTGCTTTCTCACTGACTGTACATCTCACTCCTCACACTTGTCAAAGACAAGTCCAGACCTGTCGATCTGATGAGACGGACTTAAACACCCAGCATCTGAGCTTTAAGCAGGCTGGCACGCTCATATCTAGGGAAAGCCCAGTAAATGTGGTCTGTTTTTTATTTAGTGTGGAAATATGATTATGTGTTGCAAAAGGGGGTTCTGTAAGAGCTGTGGTGGCATGTTAAAAGCATATCAGAATATCAACATGTCATGTAATTTCAGTAAGGCTTGTAAGTCTTCCTTTGAATGCTGCTTTCGCCACAGACGTGGGGTCAAATGAGGCAAGGTCTTCAGGGGATGAGAGTTTTGACTGTCTCTATGTAAGAAGGGGGCCATCTGGTGACTAACAGAAGAAGTGCACATGCAATGAAAGGAGACCCATGGGATTGTCCACCCAAAATATAATTTCTTTTAAAAAATTACTCACCCTAATGTCATTCTAAACCTGCATGACTTTGTTTCTTCTGTGGGACACAAAAGAAGCTATTTTGAAGAATGACGGTAACCAAACAATTTTGGTTCCCGTTGACTTTCATTTTATGGTCCATGAATATGAAACCACTACAGTATAAAAAAAAAAAATATATATATATATATCACAATTTTGAATTTTTCAATAGGAAAAAAAGTGAGACTTTGTTCCAGAATTATGAGACATAAACACAGAATTCCAAGAAAAAATGTGAGATTAAAGTTGCAAATACCCTTTTTTTATTATTATTATTATTTTATTCCAAAGCGAAAACAGGCTTCCACATTATGTGGTCAAGAATGGAAGTCCATGTGAAGCAACATTCTTCAAAATATCTTCTTTCCAGCTCTACAGAAGTAGACAGTCATACAGGTTTGAAACAACATGAAGGTGAGTAGGTGAGCCTTTAATACTGACCTAATGTACATTATGTCATTGTCCATTGCAACTTTTAACAAACCATCAGCCTAAATATTTTCTCATGCACAATGCACATGGTAGCACTCTCATGAAAATGAAACAGATGTTCAGCTCTACATTAAAAAAAAAACAATAAGCTAACTTTATGTTAAAATCCATGACCTGATGTGTTTGTATTGGCTTTAATAATGGTAGTAATGGTTATAAAAATGACAGTTGACCAATTCTCGTCACTCACATGGGAGAAGAATCCCCCGCCCAGGCTCGGCTCGTCTAGCATGCCTTCATCTTTTCAGGCGCATGAAACCATGTCGGCTTGTTTGTCAAACACTCGGCTTCAATTCACACCCAGCTTCCTTGGCATTTCTTGTTTGAGTAATTAGCTTGAAGTTATGTAACCGTTCTATTCACAGTCCTAATGCAGAAGAGTGTAACGATGAGTTAATCAAGATGGCTGAAAAATAGCTGTTTGACATCTGTTTTGCATATATTACACAATTCATGGCGTATTTTTGCCACACATCACTTGCTTAATTCTGCAACAAATACAGATAAAAGTGTGTATCAACAAGCGTTTATGATCTAGGCTCTTGAAGCAACAAACGTTTATGATCTAGGATGTGAAGCAACATAAAATAAAAACAGACACAACTATTTACCCATTGTTTAGAAAAACGCGTCTTTTGGCTTTGATCCAAGCTAGAGACGCAGACACAAACATCTTTTTTGATTCAGTCATTTTGAATAAAACCGGATAATTTAAGCAGATTATAGCTACACTTTGTGGTTTGGGTTCCGTTTTGTGCCGATTAATTAGCATTTGGATGTAAATCTGATCCCACTCTGTTTGGAAATTAAATTTTATTAATGTTTCAATCAGGTTTGTAATAATTATTCTTAGCCCATTTACAATACCCATTTTATAATCTATAAGAGTTATTAAAATAAATACTTAACGGAGTATCTTTGAAATACCCTTTAATTTTCTGTATAGAGCTGCATTTTGGATGCAGGTGGTAAAACTTTAAAAGTGTCATATTTATAATCTGTCAATAGATTATCAGAGTAACCATATGATAAGGTAAGTCAGATATTGAATGTATCAGATGTATGACCCATCAGTCCACAGGGAAACCACACTGAGAAAGTAAACGGAACACTTCCTGGAAAATTCAGTTTCGCAAATTGAAATTTGCAGACACTGCGTCAATCTTTTTAAGCTTTAAAGTCATTCGTAAAGCTAACCATGATCTATTTCTGTCCTTTTCAGCACACAACAGTTCTTCCTTTCATCATAATTGAGATGAGAACAACATACCATCGATATCCCAGCAGGACCTGTGGACTCTTCGCGGTCTGCATGTTTGCCTTGGGATATGTTGTATGGTAAATGTCTCTTTTCATCACAGTCATCGGTATGATGAGGATCAGGGGAAACTGGCTTTGCATTGTTCTAGCACAGTGTCAGTCAAAAGGAAAGATTCCATCTGGCCACCTGAACTTCCTGACCTCCGAATCGTTCCCTTATGTCTTTCTAAACCGTAATTAATTTGCTTGAATTCTGGCACTTTCCTGCACGAACAGGGTAAACTTTGGTCTCCCATTACATTGTAAAAACATTAGAGGCACAAATCCTGTGTAAACGATCACCTAACATGAAATGAACCTAGTTTTAAACATAAAAAATGACTGAATCACCGTTTAAAACAGAGACTTTGAATATAAGTGTATTAATAACTACAAAGCTTTAGGCTAAATGTTAGATATCAGTTAGATATTCTGGTGCAGTTTAAAAATAACAGCAGCAACAAGAACAATAATGACTATTAGTATTATTATATTAATTATCATTAAATACAGTATATGGTGTTATAATAATTGATAAATAATAATATACATTTTTGCTTACAAAAAATAAATAAATCACAAACCACATTCTGGTGTACTTTAAAAACAACAACTCATTTATTTATTTCATTAAGTTAATGTAATAATAATTGTAATTATGGTGATACAATAATAAATAGATTAATTAATAAATAATTAAGAATAAATGAATAATAATATGAATACTCATAATTATAATAATATAAAAAAATCATCATCATGTCTAGGGAAAACATTTTAATATTTTTTTTTTACTTCTGTTACACATCCTGGTGTAGTTTAAAAACAACAACAACAATAATAATAATAAATATAATTTATATTTATAAAATAATTATTAAGAACTTTTTAGAAAACAACATATTTACACAAATAAGGAGTTTTAAACTATTTATTTAGATCCAATTAGTCTCAAATTGGCAACAACATCGGAAAACTGCAAACCTCATATAAAATAAATAGAAAATAAAACAGCTCGTATAACATTTAGTTTGACCTCCTGAGGTTGACAAGCAGCATTTGTTGGAGGAAAAAAAAAGTATTTTAAGAGTTTCAAGCCCTGTTTTGTACCAAATTCAAGTGCCCTTTGTAGATACAACCCCGGTTTCAGTGGCCCAGAAACCATTGGAAAATAATCAGCCAAGGATTTATTTAGTCTTGCATATAACAGATTACTTGGCAACATGAAGAAAGTCCTTGGAGCCAACCTAAACTGGCCTGACAGCATGAAGGAGGCCTCTGTCAAAATCACCTTAAGTACAAGATTATCAGCACACACCTCTCTTATTTCTTATTTCCCTTTCCTAAATTAAGCTGATTAGGCACTGCATATTATTTAGTCAGGGAATAAGACTTGCCCGCAGTTGTTAAATCCATAGGCAGCTTTACATGAGGATTACCTTCCAGTGACAGCTTTTATATACACACTATTTCACAGGACACTCACGAGGCTGAGAAAACAAGCCATTTGAAAAGTAGGTAGATGGGCCTTCTTGAATATTCATCAAATATTAAAGCTAAGGTTATGAGTGCAGGAGTAGATTAAACAGGCACAATCCATTACATAAACGTACTGTCAGACCGTAGATTATAACCATGCGACTGCATTAAAATTGCTCCAGCAAAAATAAACGTAACAAAAAGAGCAGTGTCTAGCATTCACAGACATGAATGGTAGACAAATTTACAGTGCGGTGACTGCTTCTGCAGCCTTTCAAATGCTGGATTTAGCAGACACAAGGACAGATCATGGGTGCAAAGGTAACAGATTTTCTCTTTCTCGCTCTCATAGGATGTGCTGGGTGCACTGCATGACAGGGGTGTGGGTTTATCCGTTGCTGGATCACATTGGGCCCATGGCCAGAATTCTCTTCTTCATCTGCCTCACGGCTCTGATCAGTGTCTACTACATCTTGGGAGAAATCCTGAACAACTACATCTGGGATTCCTCAAAGAGTAAGTTAAAGAGATAGCTCACCCAATATCTAACTCCCCCAATATCATTCCAAATCTGTATCCGAGTTTCATTTTTCTATGGAACACAATAGAAGATATTTTGAAGAATGTTGGTACCTAAACAGTTGAGTGTCCCATTGACACACTATGGAAGTCGATGGGACCCAACACTGGTTACCAAGATTCTCCAAAATATTTTCTTAACGGGATAGTTCACCCAAAAATGACAATTCTTTCATCTTGTCATGACGATGAGGAACACAAAAAAAACACCACCATAAAAGTAGTCCATATAACTGCACTATATTCCAAGCCCTATGAAGGCTTTAGGTGAGGAACAAACTAGAGATGCACCAATATTGATATCTGGCTGATATATTTTTCAATATTAATAAATGTTTGATATTAAAACCCTATACGTTTTTTTCTAATCAAATAAGTGAATTAGAATGAATAAAAGACAATTATTTAAAATGTTATGATTGAATTTAGGCATCACAATATCATAGAGTATTAAAAAAGACATTTTTAGACATTCATTTTGAGATTTGCTAAAGACTACATTTAACAGTCTTATTAAAGAGATTGTGCACCCAAAAAAAATGAAAATTCATCATTTACTCACCTTCATGTCATTTCAAACCCATGAGTCTTTGGTTAACCTTCAAAACACAAATTAAGATATTTTTGATGAGAGGTTCTGTCGCTCTACTAAAATGTAACCAGAACTTATAAGATTGAAAATCAAACCAGTACGAATAAAGCAATCCATATTAATCTATTCGTTTTACGACGCCTTTATGAGCTTTTTGGAACTTCTAAATTATGCCTGGATATCATGATAAGTATTTTTTTATTTTTTTATTTAAGAATAAAATTTTTAGTGAAGGTTAGATGATGGCAAATATAAATGAAAAAATAAGGGAATGAGCATGAACAATTACAAATCTAATATCAACCATTAACCTCTAATGTCAGCTGATCAGTGATTCACAGCATGCCAGATTCAATTCAATTAAATAGCAACTTAAATTACAGTCTTTTCCTCGTAAATGTATTGGGTGCTTACAGAAGACTTGGATAAATAACTCACAAGCCAACTGGAATATTCTAGTGTTTTAGTGTGTTTTTTTCCCTTACTCCCTTTTGCTTAGAAAAGAGCAATGTTCATTGTTCACACCATCCTTTTGTGTTCTAGAAAAAAGAAAGTCATACAGGTTTGGAATGACAAATGAGTGTTTTTCTGATTTTGTGAATTATCCACCACTGACTGGCTACATGTGTGAGTTTATGGGTAATTTTATGTTTATTATGTCTAGCTACAAATTTTCTTGCTCCTCAACCCACGCCGGGATAACAGCTAGAGACATTATACGCTTCCCCTCAGGTACATATACATCCCGCTTAGCTTCCTGATGCACCCACGCACACTCCTCCACCTGTTAGCGCTATAGACTGGGAGAAGTGCATCGTGGGTGTAGTGCCACCGAAGGCAGAGCGCAGCAGATGAGAACAGAGCCCGTGAGCAGTCTGAGAGCAGCAGACGGCGAAGGCTTCTCTTCCTCCCACCTGTTTGACACTGACCTGCAAATCACCAAAGCAGTACACACACACACACACCTCAGGCTCACTCTTATGGAGCTGATGTATGTCCCTTCATCCTCAGTACAAGATCTCCCTCTTATGTCCAAAGCAGCAGTAGCGTAATCTCCAACAGCCCCTGCAGCTAAACTATCCAGGAACACATCCGTCACTAATGCTTTGCGCTGTTCTTCTCACGGTCTCATGGTTCGAACAGCTTGTTGAAATGAACAAAAAATTAGTTGCCAAGAGATCACGGATCTTACATATGCACTAATGCAGTCACTGCAGTATCCAACAATTAATGAAAGAAATTGTTACTAAAGAAACTATTACTACTGATGCTTATTTTTTTAATTATCAGCACCTGGAAAATTCTGCTGAAGTTGCAAGCAAGCCCCACGTGATAAAATAGAATTTTATTTGATAATTTAATGGCAACTCTTTATAATAAGGTTCAATTTGTTATTAATGCATTTGGTGTCACAAACATTACAGCACAACATTTATATATATATATATATATATATATATATATATATATATATATAATATGCACTTCTGTTCAAAGGTTAGTACGATATTGTGAAATAAAATTTTAAATAATAAGTATTCTGTATTTTATATATATATATTTGAAACTGTAATTCATTCCTGTGAATGTAAAGCTGAATTTTCATAATCTATTTATCCAGTCTCCTTCAGAAATCATTCTTATATACTGATCTGGTCTTTAATAAACACTTATCACATTATAAAAAAAAATAATAATAATAATTGTGTATATATATATATATATATATATATATATATATATATATATCCCTCTTTTTTTTTAAATAGTATTGTACCTAATGCATTAACTAATTGAACCTTATTGTAAAGTGTAACCCTTTCATTT